>NW_010394054.1:48602-50328 GCF_000710305.1 Buceros rhinoceros silvestris
TTCACTGTTTTATCTGCTACTAATTTTTCCCCTCATCAAGTTCTAAATACTATCTATGGAAATAATTTGAAGATTTAGCCCATCTGTAGAAATAATTTGAAGATTTAGCCCATCTTTACCACTATCAATTAAAGGAGGCAAGATAGAAAGTGGCTCTAATCTCCCTCGTATCACCTTCTTCAGGTCTTCAGCCTCATTTTCGCTTAACCATTATTAGGATTCCAAACCAGACACAGCACAGGAAGATCAAATCTTAAACCTTCACTCCCAGCAAATAAAACTACAACTCTTCTCTTCATGAGTCCATGCCAATTGACAAAAATACCTTGTTTTCAACAATTAAGCAAAAAATACTCAGGAAAAAAAAAACGTAAAACAAATAATACCCAAATATTCAAGTCAGTCAGGTATCTCAGAGATCTTGAAATGAACCTACAGATTCTGCTTGCCCACAAGCCAAACAGGGCTCAGACTCACGAGCAAGTTTCCAACATTGGATGGCCCACAGGAGTCAGCTCTATGCACCCCTTAAGGCTACAGCGAGTTCAAGGTATTGGGATCAGTTTGGTCCCCCATGAAAAAGGGCTATTGCTTATTGGAATAACCTTGTATTTATCTTAAGAGTGTGGGCGCAGCGGAATAGCTGACAGAGGGTGACTATTCAGTAATCCAAAGCCAGGTCTGCCAAACATCTGCAACGCCTTCTAAAGCATTCCTATTTTAAAACTGCTATATTTATTTGTATTGGATTTCAGCAAGACTTATATCCTGCAACATCTAAACAACTTAAATAATTGCTTCCGAACTACTTTCTCAAGCACTTATTCCTGTGTCCTGTCATCCTCCCCCACCTCCAATGAACTAAAATATCAATAACCAGGTCAATGTGTAGCATTTTGCATGGAATCCTTATTTTCTGCCACTTGAACTAAACAACTGAGTGTTCAGGCCAGTGCTGAAAATCCTGGTCAGAATTTAAAATTAAGATTTCCAAGACCCTCTACAAGTTACATTTCCATTATGTCCCCCAAAATATTATTTTGGCTTGCACATACAAATTACCACGTAGGCATCTAATTACAGCATCCCCAGTAACACTGAGCGTAAGATATACATAGCAAGAGACACCGTATCTTAGCTGTTTCCAGATGGCAGGCATGAATATTGTCACGTCATTACTCTCTAGCAAGGTTCAAAAAAGAAGATCCCTGGACGTCTAAGATCATGCTGGGCAAGGCAAACATTACCCCCAGCACCTAGGACACTCAAGGTTCCAACTGCAGTCTTCCAGACAAGCAGAAATATTTCATTGTATTTCAAGAGACCAATAAATCATAACATATTCCAGGCCATCTAATGAAAGCAATGGACACAGGCACTTCTTACAAATGACTATAGTCTTACCAGATACTAGTCGTAAAGAGCACATTTCAAAAGGTCAGCTGTTAAAAAGGCAGGCCAAGAACATCTGATCTTTATGTTCCCAAAAATACTTTTAAATGTGTATTTTTATTCAAAGAATAACCATCTCCTTTCTCTCTACTTAGAAGTCTTCCATAGCTTTAATAAAAATGCAGTATTCTGCTTCAAAACCTATTTTTAAGTGTCCACGTTTTTGTGCTAGAAGCCTTCCAGAGTAATGTACATTGATTATTTTGGCATCTAAAGGAAAGGTACTGTTCATAGTCGTCTCCAAGCTTTTAAAAACCTCTTCATGTCCTGCTGA
>NW_010394054.1:50449-54833 GCF_000710305.1 Buceros rhinoceros silvestris
AACTACTAGTTGGCTCAGGCATCTATGGATTCTGCATACGTTCCTGTTTGGTGAAAAACAAATCCATGCACACAAAATCCCCAGCATACTAGACACCCTGTGAAGAAATAATAAATTGAGATGCTATGTTAAATAGAAACATAGGGGCTTGGGGGTAGTAGTGTTTTTATCATGACCTTGGCTAATACTAGTTCCAACATTATCAGTGGGGAGAAAAAAAAACATTTTGAATATGTATTTTTTTTCATTTTGAGTCTGCACTTCAAGCAATCAAGAGACTCCTTTAAAAAAAATTCCACTTTGTGGTCAATCACTTGCTTAAGAAACATTTCATTAACACACAAAAAAAGCTAGTTGCTTTCAAGGTTTTAGATTTTATTTTTTTCCCAACATACTCAGTAAAATACTGTAAAAAAAAAAAAAGACAAACCAAAACCCCTGGCACAAACACAGCCATTAGAGTCTCCAACGACGACATCACTTGCTTAAGAAACATTTCATTAACACACAAAAAAAGCTAGTTGCTTTCAAGGTTTTAGATTTTATTTTTTTCCCAACATACTCAGTAAAATACTGTAAAAAAAAAAAAAATACAAACCAAAACCCCTGGCACAAACACAGACATTAGAGTCTCCAAAGACGACTCACCTAAGCATAATTCAGCCACTTAAACACATGATTTCTCGATTCAGCTTGCTAGTAACAAACCAGCGCTGAAGGCTGTTCTTGAAACAATACGGTGCGCCATATGGCTAAAACTGGATATTAAAATTGAGAATATCAATTACCAATCCACTAATGCTGAGAGCCAAAATCCATGGACAGTAAGAATTTAATCCAATTCAGCGACTAGAACATGAGCTGAGCCTGACACACGGAAGACAAATCTACTGCTGGTTTCAGAGGAAGCCAGCGGCTCCCATTTTTTGTTGCAGTGACTACAGAACTCGCTAAATGTAACCCTGCCTGTATGTTCCTCACTACAGCAACAGGCACCGGCAGAACCTGCAAAGGCAACTCCCAGTTCACAGGAATTGCACCCTGTTTCACAGGGATTGAGAAATCACAAGTAACTACGGCAGAAGAAACAGTTATAGTCATTTTCCACATGACCAAACCAAAGCCCCCAAAGCAGCAGGAAGTTACTACACGCTGCAGCCAACAACATCTTGCTCAATTTCAGGAAAAGGCATCCCTACAAACACAGAAGATACATATTTCTACCATCATTAAAGGATCCTGAAAGTAATTGCATTAATTAAAAGATTTTCTTATTTTATTAGTTTATTGTTCTAGTTTTAAAATTTGCAATAGCTGTAGAGTGTTTATTCTCAGATAATGCTAAGAATAATGCTACACAAAATTCTACACACCTCCTAATTATACAAAACTTTCTTGGTTACTTACACAAGAAGAATTCTCATTAAGCCTAAACATGTTTTCAGCTTTCTATGAGGTATGGAGGTGATTTAAAAACCATTCTGCTAAGATTTACTGTGGAATTCTAACTTCACACATTCCCAAAGATTTCATGGTAGGATGCTTGCTACGTACTGACTTGGCAGCTACAAGGACTCAACAAGGATAAATGCAATTTATCTTACCCAATACAGAACCCCTCTTCACTGCGCTCCTTTCTGATCCTGTACTGAAAGGCCAAAGCAGGAGCACCAAAAAAAGTGCACAGCTAGTACGTTAAAATTACCACCAAGTGGAACTACTAATTGAACAAGTATTCTTGATTACAAAATTATTCCTGATGTACCAGAGGAGTAAACTGCATTCAGCTAATTTAAGGGTTGCTTTTCTTCTCTTAAAAAAAAACAAACCCAAAAAACACAAAACCTACCAAACACCACAAGTCTCAACTGCAAATTAGCTCTTCTGCTTCCCAGCTTCCTTCTGTGTGAACTACAGCTGGGCTACTGCAATAAACTAACAAATAACTGATTATACATTAAGTCATAGATAAACAGCACTGAAAAGGTTGATATTATCAAAGGCTTGCAGGTTATTTGAATACAGGCAACATAACAAGCATTTCTTATTTTGCTTGCTGGGAAGCATGTTATTTTAAACCTGAGTCCAGTATATCAAATATTAAGCGAGCTTTTTTGTTTAGGCTACCGAGGTTAAGAAGCCTAGCACTACAGTGAAATATCATTAAAAATACAAACTGAAAGTCCATTTTTCTTACACAATACTAAAAAACAAACGTAAAAGGCTTTAGAAATTTGTAATACCATTTTAAAATATAATACTTCACAGACACAGAATTGTTCTAATATCCCCCAAACCTCCCTTTTTCTTTCTGTTCTTAAAAAAAACAATTACTTCGAGTATGACAGTAATTCCGGGTCAAAAGCAGTTTTAAAAGCCTCCACAAATTGCTCGCATTCTGAAGCTGGAGATTCTCTTGTGTTACAGAACGGTAACTGCCTGCACGGGGTCTGGTGATTACCTGGCTAGTGGAGAACCAGCAACAGCACACAGCCCCAGCAGAGTCTTTGTATACCTGTGCTCTAGGTTTAAAATACCGTTTTTCAGCAACAGGCTTAATAAAAGCCAAGAACATTTTGATGGTGTTAAGCAGGCACTGCAAGGTAAAAAAGAAAATCATGTCACCCCTTCATCCAGTAAAAGCCTATGTGAACATTTCAATAAAACTATTTACTCCTCCCACCTAGTTCCTATCTGGAGAAGCTCACGAAAATTAAGAAAAAAATCCCACAGACTTCTTACAACAATCTTCCAAATGCTCCTCCTGCCCCATCCCAAAAAAGCAGAAAGCGAAGAGAATCAGAAAGTAAATCTAAAACACAATTACGAAATAAGGTCTAGTTTGGCCAAGCTGTGGTGAGGAGGAGTTGGAAAATGAGAGCTGCCTTGCTGCAAACGCCATCTTGTTGCAGCTATTGGGCCCAGGCACAGAAGGATCCATTCATTCACAGCAAAAAGAAAATCAAACACACACCCTGGCTAATCTGCAGCCACCAAAACAACTACACTATTATGACCCCTTCTCTTTCTCCCCTCCTAAAGCACAGTACAGGAAAAAAAAACAAACCTCTGATATATTGCATTTAGAAGAAATTTAGATGCTGATATATCATCTTAGTTTTCTCACATGTATTTCACATACACATCAACAGCATTTTGTCATGATTCACATCCTTGTGTTTAGCAGATCAGCTTAAAATATGGGCTAAATCTCTCACGATCAGGTGCTGTAAGCAGCAAAATGTTTAATTTTTCAGTCTTAAATCACCCCTCCAAGTTGAGCCAACTATTCTCAAAAGCTGTTTCAATAATCACTTAAGCCTTACATTTACAGTCCTTTCCTCCTATTTTCTGCTGTGGAGACAATACATAATAACGTGGCAGTCGGCATCGCAGAAAGGATGCCTTATTTAAAACATCGAGTCCCAACCATGACTTTGTTGGAGAATAATGAAATATCACGTTCATTAAAATTTCAGTTCATCTTCGGAAATGAATAAATTGACAGCTAACAACAACCTCTCCATAGCTCTGATTTTCTTCTGGACAAGGTTTGGGTTTTTTTTTTTTTAATAAAGCCTCTCATCTCTTCCATATTTACATACAAGACTCTACACCTTTGCATTTCCTACAAAGCTGTAGAATTACAAATCCTACACATTAAATACCGCTTGTATGGATTAAAAAAAAATAACACTGAAATCCTTTCAATAATAACTTGGGAATTAAAATTATATTTTTAACAACATTTCCGAGAAGAAAACTCCATGTTCCTATTGTAGCAAACACCCTCCATGATCTTCTTTATTGCTGCTACGGGCACACAAAAATATGCTGCACCGTAATACATGGGGAAACAACAAATATGCGGTCTAAATCCATCCTCGGGTCTGATTCTGAAGAGAACAAAACCCTCTCTACCCCTCCCTCCCCCGGCACACACAGCAGGAACCCAATCTGCGAGCCCTTCGCCGGATCGGGGGCTGCTGGAAGCAGTCTTACCCTGTTTGTCTCACCCCCGTCTCCTCTTAATCAGTTTTCCACCATTACAGCAGACACATCATAGCTTTTTCTTGAATCTCTCGCCAAATATTCCCTCTGCCGGCTGGATCGCTCGGGAAACTCGCCTTTTGTATCTCAACGCGTACAAGAAAACACCTCAAACCGTCTAACAGAGACCACTACGGTGTAATTATAATTAAAAATGGAACCCCGCAAGATCCAAGGTCTCCTCCCTTTTCGCCTTAAAGCCTTCAAGAGAGAATCAGTCCCACCCCCACCTTTTTCTCCTCCTCCTCCAGCTACAAACACACTTCTTTTTTAGGGGAAGCTCGAGCACCGAGGAGGTGGGGAAGCGCGGGGGAGGGGGGCTATTTCCAACCCC
>NW_010394055.1:0-1640 GCF_000710305.1 Buceros rhinoceros silvestris
CGCACAGCGTCTCTCAGCATGTTACACTCTAGTTTCCTGCCACTGCCTGGAAGGGCCACGGTCACCCCCACCCCCGGGACACCCGGACAGGAGGTTTGGGGCCAGCTCTGAGCTGCCTCTCAAGGTCCCCTCCCTTGCACGGAGCATCGTTCGCTCTGCCTGTGTTCCTGCCACGCAGCGGGGCATGGCCGCTGGCCCCCAGCCGAGTCAGGATCGGGGTTCCCCAGTCCCATGCTGGAGGGAGCTGCCCCACGGCACAACTGTGGGCTCCCCACAGCTGGCAGCCCCGTGGGGTTGTGTTTTATCAGAGCGCTCTGCTGCTCTTTTCTCTTATGGGGCCTTTCTAATTCCCTACAAGTTGTGCTTTGTTCCAAGGAAATTTCTGTCACTCGCAAGAAAACCATCGGCTGTGACGGGGAGCGGACGCACCAGGGAACAAGCAGCCGGACAGAAACCACCACGACATACAGCAAGGGCTGAAATTCTGCCGGATCGACAGAGACATCCCCGTCAGGTGCCCGAGAGGTGATACCTCAAGTCCACCTACCCCGGCGCTGCGGGTGCCACCGGCAGACGGAGCAGCGAGCGCCCGGCGCACAGCCCACCTCTGCACTACTCCTGCACAGGCTTCAGCGCCGAAACAGACGTTTTATTTCAATATGGACTCTTACAACTTTCGATCAAGAAACTGTTCTCGGTATTTCTCATCTCTGGGAAGTCAGCCCTTGATTGGCTTCTATATTTAGACTTCTCCAGGGCTTTAGGAAGTTCACTCCTCATGGTATTTAGGTGTGGGATGAAAGCAGCTTTTGCGGGGGATATGTTAAACCACAGCAGGCTCCCTCTGCTAATGCTGCGAGGAGAAAGAAGCAGCTAGATTCCTCGAACGTCCCTCTCCCTCCCGTCCCTCCTGCCACGGGCACGGTGCGTGCCGTAGGAATGGGCACCGGGGAGATGCTGGGCTGAGGACAGCGTCCACTATACTGCTCCTGGTAAAAGAACCCGTTAGAAGAACGTGGGAAACGCTCTCCCTTGCAGATTTTGCTCTTTTTCACTCCCAAAAATATTTTGC
The DNA here is from genome assembly GCF_000710305.1 of Buceros rhinoceros silvestris. Taxonomy (NCBI): domain Eukaryota; kingdom Metazoa; phylum Chordata; class Aves; order Bucerotiformes; family Bucerotidae; genus Buceros; species Buceros rhinoceros. The sequence continues at coordinate 1,073 of NW_010394055.1, forward strand.
TGGGAAATTTTTCTGATCCTTTCTGGTTGGGAAATGGGGGGAAAGGGGTGGCTAAATGTTGGTGATGTTTCTCCGCACTAGGCATTTAGATGTCATCTTGCACGAGCCACCAAGCGAACCCGAAGCCCATCCTGCCCTTCCAGCTGCTGCAGCAAACCCAGCCCAGCTCTGCGGATCACCTGAGCATCGCTCCGGCCCAGGAGGGCTCATCTCTCCAGGGGAAACCAAGGCACAAAGGACAAGTCATTTTCCCAAAGCTTCGCGTTGACTCAGGCCGGGAGCCGGCAGGCCAGCGCACCCGAGGGCCACCAGCCTGCACTGGTGCATTCGCATTGTTCCTCTACCAGAACTGTACACAATACTTTTTTTTTTTTTGCAAAGCAAATACTTCCTTGTGAGGGGCAGCCGGGCGCATTATTTTTAGAGGGCAAACAAAGCCAAGGTGTGTGTCTTTCAGCAGGGGACAGGCGCCTCTCACCAGCGAGCTGCTCTTTCAGCAGCTGCAGATGAGCGGTCGAGATGGGTCCAGGCCTTTGCTCTGACCTCGGCTTATCCCCCTCCCAGCTCC
>NW_010394056.1:0-206 GCF_000710305.1 Buceros rhinoceros silvestris
CATGCCTCTCCGCTGTCAGCCTGACAAACCGCCGCCTTTCAGGCAGCTCTGGGGGGCAGAACCTTTGCCTGGCCGAGAGTCACCCTCACCCTCCACCTTCCCTCACTCCCACGCAGGGTAAGAGCTACGGCCACGGAGCTGGTGTTCGCACCTTTGGCAACGTTCTCAAGCGCCGTGGCAGGGCCTGTGAGAGGGAAGGCGCCACA
>NW_010394057.1:0-417 GCF_000710305.1 Buceros rhinoceros silvestris
GTGTAGGGGGACGGAGGTTCCCGACATAGGCGTCCGGCCGCAGTCAGGGGCCCGGGCATCCCTCGCTGCGGAGGACTCGTCCTGCACGCCCTGCGACCTGCGTGTCCGCCCGGTCCCCTCGGTGTCCCGGAACGCAGGCAGGCCACAGGACCTGGGGCTGACCCCGGGGGCGTGCCTGGATTGACACAGCCGTACGGACAAGTGCGGAGAAAAGGAAGGAACCGAGCCGCTCCGTGCCGTACCGGGTCCCCTGCTACGATACTCTGCTCCAGCCCCGCTCCCCGCTTTCCCTCGGCCGGGGTGGGGGCCACCGGCCGGAGCACAGCTGCCGCCTCCCTCCCGGCAGATGGGTCTCGGCGTTAAGACCGTAATTGCTTCCACGGCTCGAGTTGCCACAGCCACGAAATTCTTAACTGC
>NW_010394057.1:570-1512 GCF_000710305.1 Buceros rhinoceros silvestris
CCCCGCCAGCCCCGACTCGGACGGTGTCACCAACCCGGTGGCGTGGGGAGAGCCCGCGGGGACCCGGGGTGGGGGCCGGACCCGTGTCCCCGCCAGAGCCATGTGGGACGGCTGCCCCGGGTCTTCCCGCTGCTCCGGAGAGTCGGTGTCTCTTGCTTATTTTGCGTCTGCCGGAGGAGAGTTTCCTCCTTCAGAGCAATTTACGTTTAATTTAATCTAGGCAAATTTCCTCTTGATTGGTGCTGAAGAAGGGAATTATTGTTGAGTGGGTTTTAGAGGCTTCAAATCCCGTGTACTTAATATGTTAACAGCTTGCTATTAACTGGTCTTTTTGGGATTGACTTTTTGACATGTGTTTGAAAGTAAAATATGTAGTGTTATTTGAGCAGGGTAAATATCCGAAAGCAACACTTACATCCCTGCCGTTACAATTATACTGGCCTCCGCAATACGGAGATACACTCTTGGAGAAGCGGGACCTTTATTATTCGTTACTTCTTTATGGATATGCCGCTCTTTCTTTCCTTAACTCATATGAAAATTTATGTTCGTACTAATTACTAAATAGCGATCTAAAAGCCACGTTTAATTTTTTGAAATTCTTTTTTCTTTTTTTGGGAGGTCATTCTGTTCCACCTCAGAGATGGACCCTTGCTAGTGCTGGAGTAGCCCGCAATATGGATAGACTCATTTAAAATCAATGCTGATGTATTTTTTTTGTCCCGTCCCGAGTTTTGCCTGGCGCTCGGATCGCATTTTTTTTTAGCCCTGTTACATCTCTGCCGCCATGCAAATATCCTACGGTCATGACGGTGCAGGGAGGTTTTTTCCCAAGGCAGAGAGATTTACAGGGTCTGAGGGTGGCGATAAGTAACCTCTTGGCCGGTTTCTTTCTGCAGGGGCACGGCAGGCTGCAGGCTGGAACAGGCCCTTCGGGGCCGC
>NW_010394057.1:1583-2793 GCF_000710305.1 Buceros rhinoceros silvestris
AGGCTGCAGGCTGGACCAGCCTCTGCGGGTCCGGACTTCTCTCCAGGCGGGCGGCACGTACCGAGCCCGGTGAAGAGGCAGGCGGGGCAAGGAGCGGGGTCCGCCGACCTCCCAGAGTTACAACCCGTCAGAGCAATTAAGGGCAAAAGTTTTGCCGGGAGCTGATTTCGTGTTCTGCCCGGAAAAGCTGCTGTTCTCTTTTTCCCCGTAATCGGTTTTGTGTTTCATTCGCTCCTAAGCTATGTTCTTGATATTGCTCACTTGCATTATTATCATAACTTATCTCTACAAGCACTCAAAATCCCAGTCACCGGCGAATTCATCTCGTCGTCAGGATTACTCCAATCCGATCCCAGAGACGATTAGAGGGAGGTAAAATACCGCCTAAAGCCTAATCTTTAATTTCTTCCTCCTTAATAAAATGAATAATTCCATTGCGTTTTTAAGTAAAAAATGAATTGAAAACGATAATAACTCCGCTAACCTTCTGTTGCGTGTATTAATCTTTTCCTGGAAGTGTTTCACGGCAGCTCTCTGGCCCGAGCAGGCTGCCTCTCGCAGCGAGCTCCCCCCGGGTGCCCAGAGCAAGCTCCCCTCGGCTGAGTAGGGAAGATACCGACCGCCGGGTCCCGGGGAGCTGTGTCTGGGCGATCTTGATATGAGGGGAATGCGAAGAGTACGGAAAACGCTTCTGGCCGCGGCACCAGCGGACACGACAGCGCCCGGTCAGAGACTGATTACTACTATTATTAATGGAATAATCATAATTAACCGAGATTCACCTGAAAACCTGGGGTTTTGTCTCACTATATACCGTCCTCGCCGTCCCCTCCCGAGCCGCCGGCTTTGTGGAGAGGCGAATTACACGAGAGGAGAGCTCCCTCAGTTCCGCAGTCTCGCCCTGCCCTTGGCCGAGAAGCGCCTTTTCTCCCCGCAGCCCGCCGGCCGGCAGACTCCGCTGCAGCGAAACGCATCGACTCTGGCTTGTTAAAAGCCGGAATTAGCCCCTGGCTGCTGGGCTCGCTGTTCATTACTGCTCAGGGCTTATCGTTCACTGTCTTTTGAAGGGAAGTCAAAATATAACAGGGGAAAGAGACAGGGTGGTGGGCCACTTGCGGTCCCCGGTTATCAGCCGGCGTTGGGGGACGTCCAACGCCGCCGTGCTTTTCGGCGGGAACCTGCTGCCGTCTCCGCCTGGGTGCTGAGACTG
>NW_010394057.1:2928-4908 GCF_000710305.1 Buceros rhinoceros silvestris
CCACCCGACCCCTGCGAGGAGAGGTGAGGCGAGGGTGGCAACAGAGCCCGGGCACACCGGGCAGCAGCCTCGGGCTCTGCTGCTTCAGGAGCGCAGGCAAACTCTCCTGGACTTTGACACGTTGTTTTAAGTTGCAGCACTTGGGCGCTTTCTCCACCGGTATTTTCTCCGGGAAAAAAAATACCTATCTCTGTGCGTGCATACCTTCTGAGACCATGTATAGTCTCCCCATAAAGTGAGTGCGTGTTGGCATCCCTCTATAACAGTTCCACCGCAAGAAAAGATTAATGTATTGCTATTTTTAACGGAATCCATCACAAAAGAAAAACAGTTGACACTGACCCGCTAAACACAAGTGTTCCCGGAGGTAAAACAAAGTTTGACAGTACGGTACAGTCTCGTACAGACTCCTCTAAATCGAAAAACCAAATGGGTGCGAATTAAGTCTTTTCACGTATAAAGCCTTTAATCACATATAATCGAAATTACAAGTGACCCTCTAAAGCAGCGCTCCCGGCCCTCCCGTAATTCATGCAAGCGATTTGTCTAAGTGTGCCAGCTACGAACGTGAACGGCAGCAATCACGTCTAATCTAATCAGTCCGCCTGTGAGGGGACCCAGCGGTGTCATCAACTCCAAAGGGCCCTTGGTGGAAGTGGCTGGGAGAGGCCAGCGGCAGCTGGAGCCATGAATGACACTTTCTCATTTGTTCCTTTCCCAGCTCAACAAATGTTTAGCCCTGTTGCTGCTAAATGAACGCCTTGCGCTCTTTGGCTCGGGGAAGCGATTTGTTTTTAAGATTCCTGAATAGGATCAGGAGCAATTAACTTATTTTTGTTTCTATTTTCTCCCAGTGTATTGGGAGCTAACCTGTAGCAAAGCAAAGAGCTGGTCGGCTGCGTGGGCGCCAGTGTGCTGCATCGCCAGCACCCGAGTACTCTGGGTTCGCCTTGACGGCGGGGAGAAGGTGCCCACCGTCCACAAGCTGCCAGGCACAGAGCCGGGACGAAACCTCAGCCTCTTGCGGCAGCGTCCGTTTCGGTGTGCCGCTGCTGAGAGGGTGGGAGAAGCCAAGCGAAAACCACGAAAAATAACAGAAGTAGGAGCCATTCCCCCAGCGCGGCTGCTGCTGGACGGCGCCCGGAGAAGGCTCCCCTGCCACCTCGGGCTTCTCGCCCGGCATCCCTCCACCCGGACAAGGGGGACGGGACAACAGAGCAGCTCTCAGGGACGGAGACGAACGACAGCATTCCCCCTAAGGCCAAAAACTTAAATATTATTTGTTAGGGTTTGTTTTTGGTTTGTTTGTTTGTGGAGGTTTTTTGGTTTTGTTTTTAGTTGCTGTTCGAACAAAACATGCTTGTGCCGGTGGGACCCCGGTAGGGCGACAGCATTCCCCCTAAGGCCAAAAACTTAAATATTATTTGTTAGGGTTTGTTTTTGGTTTGTTTGTTTGTGGAGGTTTTTTGGTTTTGTTTTTAGTTGCTGTTCTAACAAAACATGCTTGTGCCGGTGGGAGCCCGGTAGGATCGGGGCTGCGCTGGGCATCCCAGACCAGCTGAGGTGTCTTTGCAGGTCTCACGGGAGTCCCAGGGTCTGTCCCATTCTCACAGAACGTATACAGCCCCCCTTCTGCAAGGGACTGTCTGGCTGCTGCCCTGCGGCTCCAGCCGTCTGCTACGCACTCGTTTGCTGTCAAACATCCGAGTCAAAACCCCTTTGGAAGATGCATAACGGGTACTCTCTGTGCAGGAATACTCACCAGTATTGTTGTGGTATCAACACCCACCACTCCCCAACACCCCAGCCTGGAAACATCTGGGACCCGACCCGAGATTCCCCCCGGAACAGCAGGAAGGGTTGGGTGGGTGCCGCGTCCCCGGGACCAAGGAGGGAGTGCTCTCCTTTGGGCGCCTTGATGAGCATCCGATCCCCGGGAGCCCATCGCCCGCCTCGTTAAAAAGCTCCCGACAAAGCTGA
>NW_010394058.1:0-952 GCF_000710305.1 Buceros rhinoceros silvestris
GGCTGGTGACGATGGGCAGGCGGAAGTGAGCCCCCATGCCTGCTCGCAGCACCTTGGGCTCCCATGGGTCCACACAGCCTGAGACAGGAGGGGACACAGCGACACTGCGGCAGCTCCGGAGGAGATGGACTCAGAAGCTGCTGCCACAGTCACCTCTGTGCCAGGCACTGCTTGTCAACTCTTGGGAACATCTTCAGGCACCTCTTACTCCCCGCCCCACCCCCAGATTACTCAAACTGAACGTTTCCCCCCGGGAAAGGCTCTTACCTTTGGTGAGCAGCACTTTCCCACAGCCCGCTGCTGCTGCCGAGCGCAGGATCGTCCCCAGGTTCCCCGGGTCGCGGATGTTGTCGCAGATGAGGAGCAGTGGCAGGGAGCTGCTGAGCTGAGCAGCAGGGTACGACATCTTGGCATGGTTGGGCTTGGAGAAGATCCCTGGGGGGACAAAGTGCTGACAGGCCTCTGACTCACTTAGGTGGCCCCATTTCACCCACTAAAGGGGCGCTGGGACAAGCAGGAGGAAAAGCACCACTGGAGAGACGCTTGGGAGGAGTTTGCTGCTCGACAAGGAGAACAATTTCCCAGAAGAACTGGGAAAAATCCGCTTTAAAAATTAAACCTGCTGTTAAACCTGAGCGGTTTAACAGGGCCACTCTCGCAGTGACCCCTGCAGGCCCTGTAAGAGAGAAGTCTCTCCAGTTCTGCCACTCCTGACACACTGCCAGTGTCCCGGGGTAGGTTATGAAGAGAGAGTCATTATCCACTTATTAACTGTGAAATAAGTTTTCCTTCGAGCAACATTGTGGTTGTTTCCAAGGCAACTTACCGATAAGCCCCTGAGGGGTTACGAGGTCAGACCAGCTCCTAATGTCCTCAAATTTCACCTTCACTAAGCTGGCCCGTTTCAGCTCTGCCTCAGGCAGCTCCTTCAGGTGCCCCACGGTGCTAAAGA
>NW_010394059.1:0-908 GCF_000710305.1 Buceros rhinoceros silvestris
TTCAAGCCGTGGGGAGGGGGCTGGTTGCAGGATGCAGGCACACAGAAGCATGGTCTGGAGGATGGATGGGACCTCACGTGCGTCCCAAACACCTGGGGTGCAGAGTGGCCTCTCATCATGTGCAGGCTGGAAGGCTGGGGGATGCCAGGGAGGGGATGGGGTCCCTGGCAGCGAGGGTGGCTGCGTATGATGCTGCCTCCCACCCACAGGCCATGCCAGGGGAGCCCTCCCCGTAATTACAGCATCTGCCACAGAATTACAGAGCAGGGCGGGAGCCTCCCTGCCCCCTTCCTGGCCACCCTGCCTGAGCCACCCCCCCACACACACACACCGCTCCCCAAACCCTCCTGGCACAGGACCCCTGGCCACGGCCCCAGTGCTGCAGCCAGCTCACCCTTGGCCAGCGGGTAAAGCACCCCATGCCAGCCCTGCTTCCCCAGCCTCAGCCACGGGCAGTCCCAGGATGCTGGGGGAAATGGTTGCTCCTGCTCCCAGCCAGGACAGAGCCCCTCCTTGCCCCCTTGCCCGGGTATGCATCTGACCCAAGCTCACTCCACATTCCCCCAGGGGCTGCCAGCACCCCCAAGGTTCACCTCAGAGGGTTTGGGGTCAGAGGACCTCATGCCACATCAAGATGCCCCCAACATAGTTGCAATCCCCTGCCCAGTAGAGCCAGCCCACCCAGCATGACAGCAAGGGGACATCCCACCATGATTACCTAGGGCAGAAGGTGGGCAAACCCTACAGAAGCCTTGTCCCCAAGTGCCCATGGGCAGGGACAGCGTGCTGAGCGCTGGGGCAGTGTGCCCAGGCGGCACTGAGAGGGCAATGGGTTGGGGCAGGCTGCCAGCCCCACACCGAGCCCTCCCCGCCCGGCAAGGGCAAAGGGGCCCGAGGGAAGGGCAAAG
>NW_010394059.1:919-1723 GCF_000710305.1 Buceros rhinoceros silvestris
GGGCAGTGGGCCCAGGCGGCACTGAGAGGGCAATGGTTGGGGGCAGGCTGCCAGCCCCACACCGAGCCCTCCCCGCCTGGCAAGGGCAAAGGGGCCAGAGGCAAGGGCAAAGGGGCCATGGGAGGTGCTGGGGGCTGCAGAGAGGACCGGTGTGTCCCCAGGAGACACATGCTGTTGCCAGGATCACTCTGTGCCCCTCCAGGGTGGTTGGAGGCTATAGTCAACAGCAGCACCACTGCTCTGAAGATGAGACCTGGGCAGTGCCAGCAGTGTCACCACTGCTTGGGTGACCCAGGTGGGACAGGGCTGCAGGGAGGGAGCACACGCCTGGGTGTACATTCTTGCTTGGCCTCCAAAATTCAGGCCCTGTCCTGGTGTAATGGGGCTATGGGATGTGGTGACAAATGTGGCAAGTCCCCGATTCAGCCGGTGTACAGGGTATGCTGCAGCTGTGTCCCAGGGCCAGGCCAGCCCTGACCCCAGCTCCAGGCATGCTCCCAGCACGGGAAGAACTGGGGCAGTAATGGGGGAGTTTCCCTGGGAAGGAGCCCTTCTTCCACAGCGCAACATCCTAACGCCAGGGCTAGGAAATCCCCCTCAAGTCCACAGCTGGGAGGGGGGGGGGAAAGATCATACTGGGATGTGCTGGGAAAACCCATCCCCATGGTCCCTTCTGCAGCATGCATCCGCAGGGGCAAACACTAAACTCTCGAACCATCCTGCAACACAGACCAAGAGCATCCCACCGGCAGACGTGCCCACCCCTGGGTGATTACAGCCCCCGGGGCCATCGCAGAGATGCCA
>NW_010394059.1:2751-3680 GCF_000710305.1 Buceros rhinoceros silvestris
GGGGACAGCGCGACCCCCGAAAAAGAGAGGAAAAAAAAGGGGGGGAGAGGGGATTCAGTTGGGAACTATTCACCACTAAGACTCCTGTCAGCATTGACATAAATTTCCACTGGTGTTGGCATTTAGGCATTTGCCATTTCCATATGTATAGGGCTGCCTGTACTAATTATGCTAATCACCCCCTCTGTTGGCTGCTGTGAAAAATGGCCACATTAGGCACTCCACTGCTTGCTAATGTCACTTAATGTGTGGTTGAAACATACATTCATCCCCCTCTGAATGGTGAAATTTTTCCACATTGCTGGCTTCATTCAGGCAAGAAATGAATTTTTTGAACTCAGACCACTTTTCCAGGCCCGAGGGAGAGGCAGATAATAAAACCCTCTTCTCCGGCCCTGGTGCTGCCCCCTCCCAGCCACCAAATAACATTTAAAACGCAAAAAATAAAAAAAAAAAGTCCTCTCCCTAAGTCCGTGTATATGTCTAAGTTTTTTTTTTTTTAAAGAAAAGCCACAAAACCCCCTGCTTTCTAGGAAATAAAAAAAATAAGTTGAAAAGCAAAGCAAAATGGATAGGGGCAGGTAAGCCACAGCCATCTGTGAAGAGTCTCCCAGTCTCTTTGGGGTAATTAGCAAAATTTTCCAGCCCGGAAAAGCTGACCGAGCTGTCAAGGATGGGAAAAGGAAAAGCAAGAGGTTTCTGCTCACCTCCTGAAGATAACCAAATAAAGATGAAGTGCCTGCACCCCGTCTCTGTGGGGGCAGGGGGGCTGCTGGGTGAACCCCCATCAGGAAGAGAAGTCCTTTCAGAGCCAGCTGGGGCTGCGAGGGAGAAGTGCTTTGGAAGAGGGCAGAGCCAGGCAGGACAGTTTTGGGGATAACAGGGACCTTAGCAGTCCACGGCAGCAATGCCCCAGCCGTCCCTTCAAG
>NW_010394059.1:3806-6993 GCF_000710305.1 Buceros rhinoceros silvestris
GGGGACACGGGGTCCCCAAGGATTCCCAGATACTGCAAACAGAGAGGACTGCAGGGTCCTGAAGGAAATATCCCACCGGGCTGGGCAGGAGGGTCCCCAGGACAGCACTGGGGACCCCAGTCTGCTCCTTCTCTCCCCATGGGGCAGTACCTGTGTCACTACACCCCAAGAGGAGCAGGGACCCTGTTCGCACAGGATGCCTTTCTGGGGACAGAGTGGGGACGTGGCAGCTGCAAGCCGCCCCTTGGGCCCGAGGCTGGCTCAGGCCAGATCCCGGCAAGCATCGTGCTGCCCCAGCTACAGGGACCAACTGCCAGAGGCTCCACCAGTCCCCAGCACCAGCCCCACGCAGCAACCCAGCCGCACACCCCAGCTTCACCCACTCCTTCCTCAGCCCCGGCACTGACGTCTCACCCCACAAAACCCATCTGCTGGCAGCATTGAGACCACCCACCTCTCCCAGTGCCCACCCAGGGATGGCCGCAGCACCCTGCTCCCCACCACAGCTGCTGCTCCACACCCCACCATGGGTCCCACCATGCACAGTGGGGGACAAGGGTTGGGAAGAGGGGTCAGACAGACTGTGTCCCCAGGGCAGAGCCAGGTGGCGAGGGCACTCAGTCCCCATCCTTGCCTTTCCATTTTGCGTCTCCCTGATGCTCTTCTCTCTGCAAAGACAGAGCCAGCCAGGATCTTCTCTCCCCCTTGCCCCTGCTGCAGGGGGAGCCCGAGGCTGCACCCCAACCCTGCCCTGGGTGCCAGGGAGGGGACACCCTGTGACAAATCTGTTGCAGGGGTCAAAGAAGGACAAAAGCTATTGCCTAGTGTTTGGGGGTGTCTTGGCTTCATGCTTCAAGCTGGGAACAAGGCAGCAAATTCTCCTCACCCCCATACCAGGCATCCTATTTCATCCATCCACACATTTGGGATGTCCCTGACCCCTCCCAGAAAGGGACAGGGTTTTCTGCGGGGAGACTCGGCAGCTCTTTGAGATGGCTGCGCGGGGCGCTTGGCTGTTCCGGTTAGGAATTAACCCGGCCTTCCTTTGAACCAGCCCTCGGCGCTATAAATCAGGCAGACCCATTCACCACCCAGGGCTCTGCCTGCCCGGAGCTCACCGCCCCGGCCCCTTGGCCCTACAGACACCCTGGGAGAGCCAGGAACAGCTGCCAGGTGTCTAGAGGTAACTCAACACTCACCGCTAGCCGGGATTTCAAAGCCTCTGAGTGGCTAATTGCTTCGGAGGAGCCTAATTGAACATTTCCACAGTCGAGTCCAATTTATGGGGTGACATGGCCGCCTTCCATCTCCCAAACAGGTATGCGGGTCAGGCATAATCCCAGGACACCGCAAGCACCCCCCAGCCCATGGGGCTGAGGACACTCCCCCAGCTGGGAGAGGCAACCCTGCGCTTTCCCACGGTGGCCAGAGTTGCAGCCCAGGCTCAAGGGGACTCATCAGGGGACCTGCCATCAGCACGGCCCCAACGCTGACCCCAGCCACAGGGCCAAACAGGGCTGTCCACTCTATTCCCCTGGAGGGGGGGGCAGAGGACAGCAGCACTGTACCTCCATGGGAAGCAGCTCCCTTCCCTGCCCAGAAGGTCCCCAGCTCCTGAAGGGCTGATCTCAGCCTGCAGCAGGGACAGCCCAGCATAGGGTGAGGTTGGGACCTCACCTGGATGAGGTGGTTTGGGTTGGAGCATCACCCACCCACATCCCTCAGCTTGGCTAGGCAGAGGCTGGTGATTGGGTACAGATGCATTTCAAGGGGTCATCAGAGGCTTCCCAGAACCTCCAATCACTCCACATGTGAGCTGGGACCTACTGGCCTAGGACGACAGAACCAGGACTCCCTGCACATGTGCCCTACCCCTTTAGACACCCCACAGCACTGCCTCGAGGCCAGGATGGACCATGCTTCTGCAAACATCTCCTCACACATAACCAGGGAGGGCAGGAGCCAGGGTCCTCTGGCACCCTGGATATCCCAAAACTTTGGGGCCAGGCTTGACAGGGCACCAGCTTTGCCAGCCCAGGGGCAAAAGCTCCACTGCCTCTGCCTGGCATGCCATTACCAGGCTCATTGCACAGGGTACATGCAGACACAGCCATCCTGCCACATAGCCTGTGGTGGCTGAGAAAATCCCAAAGCAGCTTCAGGTGCTCAGGATCCAACCACACAGTCTAGGAAACAGTGTCTTGCTCCGCAGGGTCAGCCCTGGCCCTTCTGCCCCCTGATAATGCACATCCTCACACCAGCAGGACAGAGTCCAGAGATCAGGGAGGGCTGGGTACACCTGAGGATACCAGGGGATGATTTGATCTCGCCAGAAAATCCAAAGGTAGAATCCAGTATAGAGGCAAGGACTCATGGATGGCTATGGGGAAGGGAGGCAGCCCTGCAGCTGATACACCAGACTGAAAGAGCCACTGCAAGCCTTCCTTCCACGTCACGACCCGCACATGCCCATCAGGGACCCCGCAGAACTAAAGCCACCCAGGCCACATCATCCTTGGTGGTCGCAGGTAGTGCCAGCATCCAAGGACAGCCTCCCCAAGCACGCTGGGGCCACGCCACCCAGGAGCAAGGCATGGAGGAGTCTGCCACAAGTGCACACTCCCAGGGGAAAAGCCCTCTCAGAAGGGCCAAGAGGGGACCCTGAGCAGCACCGCACAGGGTGCCCCAGCATTGCATGCCATCCCCAGCCCAGGCACTACAGAACTGGAGCGGCAGGTGTGTGCAGACTCCAGTGCACCCATTGCCTGGGAAGAGGCAGGACACACCAGAGCAGTTACTAGTGTTTCACTGCTGGGTGAAAAAACAAATGAACAAAAAAAACAAACCACACAAAAAAAAAATCCCCAACCAGCTCCTAACACTGAAGAAGATGCCCTAGCCATAAGAGCCAGTTCCTCAGGAAAGCCCCCGGCACCCACATTACAGCTGTACCACAGTGTGGGGGAAAAATATGCCCCACCAGCAGCCACTGTCCCTCCTGGCCATACCCACACGAGCAGGGAAATGCAGTGGGACACAGTGCGTGTGCAAGAATAGCAGGGTTCCTGGGCACTTCCAGCCCTCCTCAGGCTCGGCCCCTTCCCCATCTTGCTCTCCACAAGCCCTGCTCACACCCCCCCACCCCGCCCCAACAGGAATAACCACCGCCACCTCCCCGGCCCGCGCC
>NW_010394059.1:7103-7392 GCF_000710305.1 Buceros rhinoceros silvestris
CCCCCCCCCCCCCCAAACAGGAAAACCCCCAGCCACTTCCCTGGCTGTGGCCGCGGTTGCACGAAACGCTGACTCCTTGCAACCCCAAAAGCACAACAAAACCCAATGGAGCCAGAGCCACGACCCAGAGCAAGGGAACCACGGAGTGAGCGTGTCCCTCCTCCAGCAGCCACTGCTCAGACGCCGTCCGGACCGGGAGGTATCACTGGGTTTTTCTGCTACGTGTTGCAGAGGAAAGGGGTGATGGAGACGAGATCTAGAGGGGTTACAAACACCCCTTGGGAGTGGG
>NW_010394060.1:0-272 GCF_000710305.1 Buceros rhinoceros silvestris
AAAGGGGAAACCCTATCCACTGTTCCAGGTTTTAGTTTAAGAATAGCTTGAATAAATATTTAGCTTTTGGAAAGCCTGTTCTCTTTACGCTTTAAGTTCCGCTGAGGAGACTTAAACACCAACCGGCAGCAAATAGGCAGAACCCTATCCACTGTTCCAGGTTTTAGTTTAAGAATAGCTTGAATAAATATTTAGCTTTTGGAAAGCCTGTTCTCTTTACGCTTTAAGTTCCGCTGAGGAGACTTAAACACCAACCGGCAGCAAATAGGCAG
>NW_010394061.1:0-380 GCF_000710305.1 Buceros rhinoceros silvestris
TCTTGAGGAGACCTGGCTGCTGCGTGCGCGACCGAAGCACAGCCGGTTGTTGTCGAAGAGCGAGGAAGAAGTAGTTCCCTCCAGGTTTTTACGCTGCTGCTTAGAACTGTCCGAGGGAAGTGAGGGCTGATCTACTCACCGTTACTAGAGCAACTACAGGATGGTTTGTGTTTTGAATCTTGCCTTTTACATCACAAAGCAACAGGTTTTATGGTTCTTACAGTGTACGTCAACACCTAGAATTGCTCTCTCTTTGAAGAGAGCCATGTCAAATACAGTTTTGTCAAAAGAGCTTTGGAATTCTTTCAAGGACACAGTATATTGAGTCCGAAAGAGTCCAGATTGCCTTTAGGAGTGTGAATTAATGGCGCTTCCAGGAA
>NW_010394061.1:473-23833 GCF_000710305.1 Buceros rhinoceros silvestris
TCTAGGAATGCCTTGAAGAAAATTTTTCTTCTTAATCAGTTTCCTGAACTTTGGCAGCATTGGACTCATTTCAGTTACTGATGGAGTGGGTCTAATCCAGAATCGGAATATCTGAGCTTGTGGTGTGCCTTTCTTTCTGAAACTCTGGCTTGGGGTTTTTTCCATTTCTGTGAACCAAAATAGGATCTGTGTCTTTCTAACAGAGTTCAAGCAGGAAATTTAAAAGGAACCTCAGGTTTAACTTCCAGGATTGTATTTCTTGTGTCATATTTCTCCTGTAATAGGTAATAAATTTGGCTTAATATTCAGCTATTCTACAAAAGCAAACTGTTTTCTCCAAACAGTCGTTCTTCCCTTTCCAGTTACAGTTAAATTATCTTGGGACATTAGGTAGGTAACGCTTGTTTGAATGACCATGTTCACGGTCGAGTTCTGCTCCTCATGCAGACTGGGTTGATACGTCAAATATCAACGTATCCCTGATCAGATCTTTCTTTTCAGAGACCGCAGCACTTCAGTCGTTCTGATGTGTAGATATGTGCTCCGAATGGCAGCTTGTTCCCATCGTTGCTGTAACTTTGGGATTGCGTATTTTCTGCTGTGTGTCTTTGTGGCTTGTCTCTGCCCTTGCAGTTCTTTCTGTAAGGTTTTTTGGTAGCAAGTCCTTCAGTAGTTCTTGAGTCCTTTCTCCTGCTGCTCTAAGAAGCTTAAGATTAAAAGAAACAGACCAAACCCCTTTAAATCTTGCTGTGGTTGTCTCTCGTGCTAGGCATGCTGTACAGATTACTTTCACAGGATGTCTTTTGAAGTACAGTGACTGGCTCCTGTAAACAGTCTTTAGTTTATGTTGCTTTCATTATCTGCTCTATTGTATTACTAGTCTCTTACTGCTGGCAGAGTGGTTAACTGCTGCCCTGTGCAGTTTACAGCTGCGATAGGTGTTTTCCATGCTCATTTCAATAGCTGGGTCAAGGTACTGTAAATTCCTTCTATTGGCTCATTTCTGTGTGTGCTGTTGACCTACTCTGTCAGTCACCTGATAGCTGGTGACATAAGTGACTGTGCAGTGTTCCTGTTTGGGTTACTCGTTAGCGTGATGGCCTTTGACAGATCAGTAGTTGTTATAACGAGTATTTAGACTGTACTTTCCAGGCCAACTCTAAAAAAGGCTTGCTGCCCAGCGTGGCTGGAGGATCTGGCCTTCTCTGCTCGTGCATGTAGTGTCTCTCAAAAGGCACTTGGAGAATTAAGAATGCAGCTGGGTAGTCTCTGTGTAAAGTTTAGCTTTTCTTACCTGAATTGATTTTGGTAGCATCCATTAAGGCTGTTCGGGTAGAGGGAGGAAGTAACTGATTCGTTTTGATCAGGACACTGGTGAAAAAGGCCTTCGCCTATAGACATAGTAATGCTGAGCTCAAAAGAGGAGACACAGATCCCTGAATAGGGTGGCAGCATCTTACTTGGTATTTGACTTAAAGCCAGATGTGATACAGCAAGATATTTGCTGAAAGCTGAAGTGCAAATATCTAGTGTGTGTTTATTGTTGGACATAGCACACGTTTTCCAATATGCCTTGTCACTTGCTGTATTGGAACTGACCACGGGAACTTGGAAGGGAATTAACTCTCTCTAATCTCCTGCCTTTTTGCTGTAGTTTTCTGCATGGGTGTCTTAGAGTGTACCTGGTGTGTTGTAGGAGGTGCTTGTGCTTTGTGGAGAACTGTTTGAATCTCCTCCATTAGAAGTGTGGTGGAGTAGAAGTCATTAGTGGAACAGATCTGCTTGTCGCTGTGTTGAATGGAACTTGAATTGCACAGCTTCACAGAGAAAAGAAAGGGCCTGTAGTGCAGCCAGACATTTGCTCTAAATAACACTTCACTTCGTGTCTAAAATTGTTGAATAAGAAGTTTATTCTGGCCTTGTTGTAAGCTGATAATTGTTCTGCTCTCTTCACCTACAGGTTGTGACTGTTTCTCTTCTGTCATTTGTGTGGAAAGTGCCACACACACTCCAGAACAACAACGGCTTTTGCTTGCATATTCCAGTGTTTCTTTTGTCAGCGAGTTCAGCAAAGTTGTAATTCTTCAAGTGCCAGCCCTGAGCTGAGTGAGGAGCCACCAGCAGAGATGGTAAAAATGACAAAATCAAAAACGTTCCAGGCTTACCTGCCAAACTGTCATCGAACCTACAGCTGTATCCACTGCAGAGCCCATCTAGCCAATCACGATGAATTGATCTCCAAGGCAAGTGGTTTGTTTAGAGACCTCATGAATTATTTCTTAACCAAAACGGTTATCACTGTTCCCGGTAGATAAGGGATGCACATTGATGCATACTTCAGAGTATCTTCCCTGGGTTCACTCTTGGGTCACACGTGTTGTCTCCCGAGGACTGCATATATTCTGGAAGCTTTCAAATGTGACATAAAGGCTGGTCTAGCAGATACCCATGTTCACAACCTCTCCGTACTGTCAGGTAGGTGCTATTTGTGAGCTGTCCTATCTGCAGAGTCTGCTAAGGAAAACTCAGAAGGAAACATGGATCTCTGGGTAGGGAAATGATTCTGGTTATGGTGATTCCAGATAAAGATTGTTTTTGACTCTTACTTGGCTAAAGGTCACAAAGCTGGCTGTTTCCAGAGTGTTCCACTTCTATTACGGAATCTGTAAACGCATTTACTTCTGCTCTGTACCAGTTCCTAAGGAATATGATTAGCCAGAGATGTTCAAAATAGTTGGACTGTCTAAACTTAAGCTTAGGGAATGTGTGGATCCTTGAAACAGACTAGGCCTGTCCTTCTCTACCTGTTGCTGGAAGAAACCAAGATTTGTAATGTATGAAACATGGAGGAAAACTTGAAGTGTGAGGTAAATACTTGACAGACTGGTTTATTCTTTGCTTCAAATAAGCTCCTGATAAATTTGCTCTAAGGGTATTCTGGAGAAAACACCTCAGTTGCTTTTCAAATCTCTTAATACAGATTGCTTTCTATATAACTATTTTGTCAAATAAAATGTTTAATGTCAAACCCTTTATAACTAACTTTATCTGTTGCTTCTGCCTGTTTGTGTGTTCAGCAACACTCAGGCGATGCTGCTTTTGAGTGTGGAACAGATGGGGGGGTTAATGCTGCTGCCTCTGAATTGAGGTTTTCTGTGGGTGAGGAGAGTGATCTACTTGCTTCTCCCTGAGGAGGCTGTCAGGAAAGAATGGGTTTCCTCCACGCAGTTCTTCTGCACTAATCTTTTTTTATCTTTTTAGATCTCAAGACAACTTTGTGATTCAAACAGTGAAATTGGCAACAGTTCTTAGTGTTTCTTGTTGCTCTTACTTCTGCTCTGCCTTTAGTCTCTTTCCCCAAAGGATTCATTTCCTCAACTTAGTGCATGTATTGAGACATGGAACTGCAAATGTAGCACATCAAATGAGACAGTGAGCTAGCTACATACAAAAAATGATGAGAATTTAAGAGGGAACACTTGTGTTACTTGTATCAACCGGAAAAAATTCCTCACTTTCTTTAGTGATAGTTCTTATTTCATTTGAAGGTCAGCAAATACAAGAGAAAATCAAGTAATAACATGAATGCATTTGAATTTCTCTCCTTTCTGTGTTGACTTCAGAATTGGAGTATAAGTGGTCTCTTTTGGCAACAGGATTCTAAATTGCCAGCAATCATTGTGTCATTATTCACTACATGGTCTGGGCCAAAAAGAAGTGGGAGGGGTTAAATCTTCCCTGAGCTTCAGGCTGTGGATGCCTGCAGGGAGAATGACAGTTTGCTAGCTGTGTCTCTTGATGTATAGATTTATTGAGAAAATGCAAGCCGGCACACACACATTCATAGGAAGCTCTTCTGTTGGTGGACTTAGATTTTCGCATGTTGACTGAACTGCCGCAGTTACCGCATGAGACAGTTGTTTTCCAGCGTCTTGGGAGTTTTGGTCAGCAGTGTATTTTGAATATGTTCTTTAGCAAATCAGATGTTCGTATTGCAGCTTCATAAATCATTTCAAATGTGAAAATTTCAATTCAAAGAACATGGAGAACTAAGTTGTTTCTGAAGGTTTTGGAAAGGGTGTTAGATATGGATTCTGCTTTACTTCTGGCTTCCGTAATTTTTAGTGAAGACATCTTACAAAAGTTTTTGTACTTGCACATTGATCCTATGCTTGTTTGACAGGTGATCCATAATTCTGTTAACTTCAGATGTCCTGACGATATTTTATTGTCTAAATCTGTGTGATAATGAGAATTTAAATGTGAGGTGTATCTTTTTGTATGTTTGTAAAATAAAAAGAACATTTCTTATCTATTGTACTATTGTATTTGGAACACAGCTTTAAAAACCCACCCTCCTTTAGGCTTAACTTGTATATATTCCACCTTTGGAGGACCTCTGATGGAAATGACTGCAATGCAATAGTTGGGTCATTAAAAATAAGTAGTGCTGTCCTGGTGGGTGGCAGCGGGAATGGTGGGAGGAAATAAGATTTTATTTTTTCTAAATGAAAACACAGGTTATCCTGAAAAACTGAAGAAATGTCCCAGACAACATGTGTAGACAAACTAGAATGTAAAAGGGCTAACAGACGAGTGCACCTTGGAAGTGCCTTTTTTATATGAATCTTTTTTCCAGTGTGCAATGGACTTAGGTGGATGAGAGATGTTTTTATTTATACTAACAGTATGTAGAATCCTAGTTACTGTAACTACCCAAATGTGGCAGAAATACTTAAAATAACCTGAAATGTAACGAGTGATTCTGTACAACCTAAAGTTAACTAAGAACAGTGCCATTCCTGTGCTGTTTTGGTTAATGGACCTGTTCAACCCCTTCTCTTGTTTTCCTCCCCCTGCTTTGACGGCCGAGTTAAAATCTAAAGCTCTATGTAATGCTTACTAAATAAAATTTTTGGTTAGAGATTGTCTCACTCTTGCCAAATGCTTAGTCTACAGTCTTGCTCCAGAACCTCACAGAACTTCAGCAGATAAAGGCAAACAGTATTTCAAACCTAGCTGTAACTGCTTCAGGGGGTGTTGCCTTTGGCCCCCTGTTGCCTGGGTTCATGATAATTTTTGCTTGCTGCTTCTGTGTGGTCTGGGAAAAGCAGCCAAAAAACATGCTGTGCTCTTTTAAAGCAGCTACACCTAACTTTCTGCTGCGCTTTGAGGTATAAGCATTTGGCATGCCTGGCACTATAATGTTTCCAGCTTCCCGATGAAGAGATAGGCCACGCTATGGAATGAGCAGTGTTTCTCTGTCATGGCAAAGTGGAGAGCACTGCGTGTTTCTGTCACTCATCCCTTTGACTCTGGTCCTCAAAATACCAGACTTCAGTACAGATTTGCAGTTCCTCTGCTTTTGAGAACTGTTGATGCTGATTGTCTGACAAGGATGGCAGAGCACACAAATCACCTTTTCATTTTATTTCTCTTCTGTTTGAACAGCAAGATCTTTCTTGCCTTTAATAATGAAACTCTTTTTCTCTTGTGCCCTTGCTAGTGATAAAATGGCAACCAAGAGTGATGGCCTAGGAATACAAGTGTAGACTGATAAGTATAAAAATGTGCTGCCTGCACAAGTGAATTCATCATTATCTGTGATTTTACTTTTTTCTGCAACTATGAAAGGACTCAAATGTGTTGCCTAGTGTTGAAATCAACTTGAATGTTAGTAATTAGAGCATACATTTCTAGATATTTTCACTCTATAACCTTGTGGGTTTTGTGTCTAGAGAGTAACTTGGGGAGGCGAAGGAAAGGGAAGAAGGTGGGTGGAGGAGTCCCAAACTAGCCGTGGAGATGTTGAACAGTAGCCTGTACAGCTGAACACACGCATGAACAGGTGTCATAATAATAACACCAATCATCTTGGCAAACACGGAGTTGAGGGGTATGAAGAGACCTAACAAACTGTACATGACTTTTAATTGAGAAGTGTGATTTTGAAGTGGTGTTGGGTACGGCTTAGGCACTGCTGATTTGCCTGGATAACAAGTCTGCAAGTACTAGATTTTCTTTTCCTTCGGCAAAGACTTCAAATGCTAAACCCCCCCCCAAGCTATTAGGAGTATACCAGTCTACAGGGGAAGAACCAGCAAGTTTTTTCTTTCTTTAAAGAAGCAAAGGGGTATTGGAATCATCCTACTGTGACTGCAGGCACAGGAGAGAGGTAACCTCTGAGCAAGCAACCACAGGCCTTCCTAAAGAGCAAGGCAAAAAATTGAGTTAAAATGTTCAAATAACACTTAAACCCCCACCAAACACTATGTTAATAAAAACAGTTTAAAAAATACCAGCAGTTAAATGTGACAAAGTTTTGAGGGAAAACTTCGACAAGACTCTGAATTCCAGGGAGGGTTGTCACGTGTGTGGCCAGCGCAAAAGGTGACGTGTATGCTGCTCTTAAAGCAAATCTAAAGTAAGTTTTGTGAAAGGCTTAACTGAAAGAGCTTTCTCCTGACTTGTTTGTAAAGGGTAGAGAATGCGCAGCGGTTATTAGCAAACTTTATAGAGGAAAACGTAGCTTGAAGAGCTTAAGCTCCAAAGCACTTGAGGGTGGCTCGTACCCGCTAAGTTCCAGTGATGGTTTAGAAATTCAGGCGCAGTCCAAGAAATGACAAAGAAATGAAAGTATCTCATAGAACTCTTGGAGCCTAGTGGCTGTGTTGCAGAGGATGATGTTTGTTACTCTGAGTTGACCTGCCTGAAAGACTGTTGAGTCAACTGACAGCGTGCCCTCATGCTGGGGATGGAGGAGGGTCTGGGTTGCTTTGTGTAGGCGCCTGTATAAATACCGTCACTGTTCCGTTTCGTTCATTGCGAAGCGTATCTGCCCAGAGGGGGCAAAAGTCCTATGAAGGCACAGACAAGACTAGATGTGTCGATGTTTTCAGGAGCAAGTTCTGCGTAAAGTGTGTATGTGCAACGGTCACTGGCGTCACTTGGAAATCCTTGCACGTTACAGGTAAAAGAACAGTTCTGGTGGTTAGATTTAGTTCTTCAAGGCACTTGGTGTGTCTGCTGTTACATTATTGATGAGGAGGAAAAGCCTTCAGCTTAAACAGATGCCAGAACATTTTTAGCCTTGTGTAGCAATCTGTGGTTTTGTTCTCCACTGGTGAACTGATGAGTTCAAGAGGAGTTTTTTCAGGGTTTATTGTTCTTAGCTTGGCTCAACTGGATAATCCTCCTTTGCTGATGATCTAGGGAGTGCTTGGAGAGCTGCTGAAAAATTGAGAATGGGCCCAATTTCATAAATAATTCTGG
Source organism: Buceros rhinoceros silvestris (assembly GCF_000710305.1). Lineage (NCBI taxonomy): Eukaryota > Metazoa > Chordata > Aves > Bucerotiformes > Bucerotidae > Buceros > Buceros rhinoceros. Next base: position 7,746 of record NW_010394061.1, read on the forward strand.
TGATAATTTTTTGGGGTTCTAGGCATTTTTTGTTTTGTTTTTTCCATTTGGGGGAAGAATCTAGGTTTTTTGGAAGGGAGCAATCCTTGGAAAACATCTAAAAATAGATTTAAAGGCTTAAAGGAACCAGGAAGTATGCAAGGGAAGTGTTCCACTCTAGGGGTGTTTTGACATAGTTATTTCTGAAATTGATTCAAGGTGCTGTATAACTCAAGATAACCTGTCCTGCCTGACAGGTTCTTCACTTTGGCAAAGTATAATTTTCCAAATCCACAGGCATGCAGGTTGTGGGTTGGAATTTTTTAAGATTACTCTCTGCATATTGAACTTTGTAAGTTGTTTTATTAAAATCGGGGAATGATAGAATGGAAACGTGCTTTCAAAAATCTTTTTAAATACTTGTCGTGGAGTCATCTGGAACTTGCTGAGTGAGCGGCTGAGCAGCATTATCTCTAGTTGTCTGCAGTATCAAGGGATTGGGTCTGAGAAATACCAAATGGAGCAAACCTTTTTTCCCTCTGATAATTTTTTTACTGCAGCTTATGTTGGATTCAGTTTTCTGAATTTATTTTGTAAATCTTGGTGTGATAAGATGCATCAGAGACTGTAAGGATATCCTATCAAGAAGATAATTTCAGACAGCAGAGCACTTGAACGTGTTCCTTGTTTACCGTAAGAATACTACCCCTAAGGACACTGTCTTCCGAATTACTCGGTAATATCTCTTTGAATTGCATATTTTGTCAGAATACTAATTTGGGCTAATGTATCCTAGCTTGTAAAGTGAACTCTAGCAAATTAAAGGAAACTCAAGAAAATGAAACAAAAATTTGGACTTCTTTTATTTCCAGTCTTTAAAATATTTTTTCCATGTTAGGAGTAGCTTGCAGGCTGTGCGCAAGGAAGGTGCTGTTAATGCTGTTCTGACTGGCTTATGATAATGCCTGGGATACCTTTAATACATGTTAAGGTGGCAGTTTCTCTCCGTGTTTTCTGTGGAGCATGATCTTTAGCCATGCAATCTAATCCCATCTGTGGAGAATAATTAATTACGTAAGCTTTTCAGTAGCTTCTCTTCCCCACCCATGCCCTCGGATGTGACTTAGGGCAGTACCTATGTGTAACGCTTAACTGATACTTGCCTTTCTCCTGTGTAAAACAGCGAATCCTGATGTCAGAGGTAATGATGGGTTTAATTTAGAAGCATAGATCGTACCTAATTCTGCAGGTGTGTACTAGTGTGTAGTGAAACATTGATAAAGTTTCTTTACTACAAAGTGTATTGATGACTTGAAAAGATCATACTGCCAACGCAGTCTTGCAGTCGACGCTAGCATAGTTCCTAAGCACAGGGGAGCAGTTTTGCTTACACTACCAGACAGTCTAGATGCTTGGAACTGCACTGAAACAAAAGTAGATACCCCTGTAGGAATGGACAGCCAAAGACATGAATTTTCTTGGGAAAAAAATTAACTCATAAATCAACGCGATATTATTATTTAAGGACCACAAAAAGCAGACTTGAAAGCAAGTTCATTTTAACTGCAAATATTAGTTGAACTGATAAATTGCCTAGCTTTTCTAAAATCCTGGTTGATGTGAGTCATTATTGATGACAGTTGGTCATGCTTTCCACTGTCTTCTAATTCCTCTCTACTAGGTAAGACTCGTATTTCAGACTCGGTTTTAATGGAATGTTCTGGTTTAGTTATGATTTATGCATAGTGTCAGCTATCTTGGAAGTGCTGAACAAATCTTACAGTAAAAGTGCGTTTGCATAGGTGATGTTTATTCTGTAGAGGAGTAGTTTGTCTGGAGACTGGTTTGAACAGTTGTGCCTGTTTGACCTTGTCGCTGCCTTTAAAAATACTCTTTTATTTCCTTTGAGGAGCTGACACACAAGGTGTTTAACCTGTTGGTCTCCCAGAATTCATATCAGTATAACTGAATCATACAGTGCCGAGTGTGAGAAACTTGGTGCAGGTCAAAACAAATGCTTGTTCAGTATTAAATTTTTTTTCTGGTTATGCAAAATATTCTGTGTATAGCCAAGTTACGAGCTTAGCAAGCCGTTCAAGTGCTGGAATGAGTTGTCCTCTTTTCATTTCTAGTAATAGGATGCATCGGAAGCTAGAGCTCTGATAATGAATCTTCCTCAAACCTGTTAGTAGGTGGAACCCTACATGTTAGTCAATATTCTGTGGTCAAGCATTACTGTTTTGTGTTGGAATACAATGTTTAGAAAAAATATATCAGCTATTCACGTGGATAAGAAACTATGACTGTCAAGCTCTGACAAGAAATTCGTAAGAAAACTGAAAAGGCAGGGGAATTTAAAAATTGGTATCTTTACCGTGCTTTTCCTGCACTCGGTGTGCAAGAGTTCTGCTTGCATGGGTCACAGACTGTTAAATGCTCAGTGACACGCTGCTGTTGTGGTTGGACACCGATTTTAAAGGAGATTCTGAGTTGCCTAGACCCAGGTTCTGTATTCTGGAATGCATTAACATGGGTTGCTACTGGTTGCTGCCAGGTTACCTGTGAATGATGTAAACATGGTTGAACTCACTCTTTGCAGTTGGGCAAAGAAGCAGTTATTCCATGGCACGTAAATACAATATTTAGCCTCTCCACATACATGTAGGTAAGAAAGATGGTATCGAATGAATCTGCCAGGCTCTGCTAAGAGGAAGCTAGAGGAGGTAGCAATGAAGGAGCTTTTCACAGTGCGATTTTGTGAAGAGAGATTCTTTTTAAAATCACTGTCCCAGGAAAAGGTTCTGGTTTGTGTTCCTCCTTGTTCCCCTCCAACCCAATAAGCCTGAAAAGTAGAAAGTAAAAAAGACGGCTGTTTCTGAGGGGAACAAACCTGGGAGGGTACAGTATGTTTAGGGCAGCATAGCGAAGGGTGCGAGAGAAAATCATCTTTAAAAATACATCAGGAAAAAAGAACTAAAGCAGTACTTTCCAACCTGCAGTTTGTATTTCATTTGGCCAGAGTTTTTGTAGCTTATGAAACAAGAGGGAGGAAGAGCTGCTTTTTCTGCTGTTCCTGGCATCCTGTTACTGCCTTCTGCTTAGTTTTGAGAAATGCAGGGTCAAATGAGAGCTTTTATTAGGTGATACTAGGTCAAGACTAAACACAAACTTGGCAGAAATAATTGCGTAATGTGGCTCAGTAGGCCCTCTGACTGTTGATGTGTCCTGGAGTCCTTTCCTTTCCCAGCTAGCTGGGGAACTTCAAGTATGGCATATAAGTAGTTTAAAAAATGATTGTGTAAGACCAGACACCCCCCCCTCCATGTTAATTTGTTTGTGACTGGCATGTGTAGTTACATGTAAATAGAGCAACTAGCGTGATTAATAGGACACAGTGTTTCTTGGCGCAGTTTGAAAAAGGATTTGTGAGTTGTAATTCACAACCATGTTTTTAAAGCAAAGAAATGGCTGCAGCTTTCTAAATTAATTTTTGCAGTAGCTTAACAAAAAATAATGGCCATCGTGCCTTTGGAAGTTCATTGTCTTAACGTTGGGTACATGGAACAAGGAAGTTCTGGTTTAAGTTTACTTTGTAATGAATAAGAGGACCTTTAAAGTGTTTCTTTTGCTTTTTCTGAAATTTTGGAGTTGCACAACAGTAGTTGTCTCTCAGTTCATGTGTAGTTGACTCAGTCTAGTTGTTCATTTGTTAATGGACAGTGTTCAGGAGTATACGCAGTAACAGCTTGTGTCCTCATCTGCAGTGAGCGTTCTCTGCTTCCTCACCGATTGTGAGATGCTGGCTCCTAAGAGAGCACTGCTTACTCTAGAGAAACTACAGACTGTAGCTTCTGGGCCGTTCTGCCAGGTCTGTGATGCGTGTTCAAGTATTTCAGGAGAACTGAACCGGCAGTGGGCTTTTCCTTTTTTTGTTTTAAAGGTAGGTGTAAAGATTACTCCCTGGCAGAGCTGTTCAGTCTGCTCGGCTGAGTCTCCTCTCAGGGTCAGTCCCACCTGAAGGTTTAGGTTTCATTGCACTGCATGCCCTATAGTTTTTTCCTTGCCTTGTGAAAAATGAGACTTGCAGTTCCGGCTGATGGAGAGAGCACCATTTCTTTAGTCTTTGCTATAGATGGAGGTGTATGTTCTATCAATAAAAATCTCCATTTAAGAATTCTTTTAATGGTCGCTAAAATAATAAAATGTTAATGCTATAAACTGTTAAGTATGTTATGTTAAGGTGTATGATATTTTATGAGTAGCTAAGGGCTGTATGTAACTTCACGCTCACCATTGCTACTTGGAGTAGTCCAGAGTCATGGATATTTAACATTCTTTATTAGAGTCTATAATCTGGTTAATGTTGATAAAAACCCTGTTCATTTATATTTATTTACATCTCCCTTTTACATCTTCTTTTTGCAGACTTCTCTAAGTAGCTCAGGTCTGGCAGTTACTGTTGTAATCATTAGACTGGCAAAATACCTGTTTTGGTATGAAGTCACTTCTGGTGTGTATTTAGTTATAATTAGAAGAATCCATTGCAGAAAGGTCCTTCTGTCTGTGGTTCCATGCCTACTGTTACTAAAAACATTCCAAAATATTCAAGGTGAGATTTTCCTTCCCCAAACCTTCCATATTGATCTAATGGAGGTTTCAGGAAAGTTGATCTTTGATCTTAAATACTAAGACTGTGAGGATTCTTAAAACAGTTGTAGTTCTGTCTTTCAGTGTGGATGAAATTGATAATTTTCTTTGAAAGTAGGTTAGGGAAGGGAAATTCTGGGGGGAAAAGAGAAATTAAGACAGTTTAGGGATCCTTTTTAAAAACGGAGTTCAGTATGGAAGAGAGAAAAAAGAAAGACTCCATTTCAGTGTGGTCCTGTTTGAATGGGGAATTACCAAGTAATTCAATATAGAAGGAGCAAATCAACAGACGAGAGCAATGACACGTCTTAGGTTTTGATGGTTTACCGATGGCTGGGTCTCGGCGGCTCACAGGTTTTGCCGGGGTGTTTGTAGGCTGCTCAGAGGTTCAGGCCTTTGTGTCTTCATTAGCAATTGTACCGTGCACAGCAGAGCAGCTTCTGGTTGAGTTCGGTACAGAAGGAACAGAGATGTAGTTCACGGGCACTGGAACTGTAAGTGGGGTTGATCAGGGGTTTTACTTCAAAACTGTGCTACTGCTCTGGACTAAAACATTCCGTTAGATCAAGCCAAGAACGTCTGTAACATCATCTTCTGTCCATCGTCTGTCAGGAATGCGAGAGATCTGAAAACACGGGGCTGTGCTTGGGCATTTGATGATGACAGTTGTTGTATTAAAATCAAGTTGAGCTTATAAACCGATCAGATGTGTTTCCTGAATACAGTATGCTGCTTTTATGCTTGGTCCAGAATTTTACTGGTCTTATATCAAATGATGGAATGAAATGAAAAAACCTTGTCTTTTGGGTGCAACAGGAGAGAGAGGAGATGGAAAGAATCCCTTGAGTTAAAAGCAGATTGTTTTAGTTAGCGTGAAGGACGTCTGGGAGAATGAGAATTGATGTCTTGCAGAGGCATGGGAAAAAGTTACGTTTTCTTTGCATTACAGATGTCTTATTCTGAACAATCATACGTAACAACTTAAAATTGTGCTAAAAGTCTAATGTGGGTGAAAACTTTGACCAGGCTTTCCTAGAAAGAATTGGTATCAAGTAATTAATCTGAAATAGTTTATATCTGTATTGTGTTTACACACTTACTAACACACCCCTCTGGAACTTTTTTTTCCCTTGGTGGGTTTTTTTGTGTGTTCTAACAAGTGCAATTTTTTTTTAATGCAGTCCTTCCAGGGAAGCCAGGGACGAGCCTACCTCTTTAATTCTGTGTAAGTATCTTGTTATGGCTGTGCACACTACCTACGGAGCATAATTCCTTGGTATGCTTCACAGGTGGAAAACAGTGGGAATTAACCCAATGCAGGGATTGAGAACTGTGCCTTGTTTTTAACTTTGGTTTTACTGACGAGCAATAGTTACCGAAGAGCTACTGAGCTGATTCATGAAGGTTAGGTGGGGAGGGTGTGTGAAATTCTTTTTACGTAATGGTAACTGTCTTGAGTAGGGGTTGCCATTCTGAAAATCAGAACATGTTTTGTGACTGTAAATCTGCTTTAGACAACCCTGCTGTGGTCTGTACAGAAGAATTTTCCAGTGTGATCGTTCGATACATTTACAGTTTAACGTTTCAGTAAACTCGGTACATCTTAAATGACCTTGACTGTCAAATGTGTTAGAGGCAAAAGGTCCCTGTGATCTTATCAAGCCTAATATTTGCAATTTTAGGCACATCCTACCCATGATATAAGGCTCTTTGAATTCGCTAATGGATGTATTTTAAGTTTCTAATATGCAGGATTGCATTTTTGTCTTTATTTTCCAGCAGTTTATTGTGTCACAGCATTTTGGAAGAGAAGGGCAGTTAAGTGTCTTAGTCTATTTTAGACCAGGATAATGGAACTGTAACTGCAAAGGATTTGATTGCAGATCCTTGAAACTCTTTTTGTATGTAGTCATTCAGTGGTGACTTGGCACTTCTAGTATAATTGTAGTAGTAAAGATCTGGTAATACAGCAGCAAAAATGGCAAAATTTTGCTCTTGAATAACACTGTTGAAAAACTTGGTTTAGTCTTGACTCCTGTTTTCTGCATAGACTCCTATTCATGAAAACACTAGCTTGATGCAGGGATGCTTTGTTTTGATACTGCTCTTTGTCCATCGTGGCTTAGTCTGCTGATGTGTAGCAAAGAAATATCGATGAGGCTTTTTCCTTGCTGCTGTTTTGGAGTTGTCTCTAAATTCAGCTCTTGGTGCTGATTTCCTGGTACAGACTTCCATTAGGTCTCAAAGGGTTTTTTTAAGAAAAGCCCAAAACCATAGAAGGTGTCCAGGTACTGCTTAAGTGTTCTGTTCTCTGAGAGTTGAACTCTTCAGGCTGTCTTTGCTGATGGGATTAAGTGGGCATCATCAGCTGTTTGCTGTTTAGACTAGCCACGTGAAAAACAAAAAACAAACCCCTTTTTTCTTCCTTCAGCTCAGTGTAGCAGTGGAAGTTTCCCTTTACAGCAGGGACTAAGTTCTGTTCTGAACTATTTTTGTTCTGTGGAGAAAAGGTGGGTAACAGGTAAGAAAAGAAACGCTCTTGTGTAGTTAATGTAATTTTTCCTTTTTTTCCCCAGGGTCAATGTGGGCTGTGGTCCAGCAGAGGAGAGAGTTCTTCTGACAGGTTTACATGCTGTAGCAGATATCTATTGTGAAAACTGTAAAACAACTCTTGGATGGAAATACGTAAGCAATATACTTAAGTCTTCGATAGATGTTTGTGTGTTGAAGCACAGATACTGGAGTAGGCCGTTAGGCAGCGCCTGTACCGATAGTTCGGTGAGTTAGCTCCAGTGGTTTGCTTTAGATCGGACTGTGATACAGCTTTGCTTCCTTACATCTGCTGGAATGCAGATAGTATAGATCATAGTAGACAACAACCTTATTCTGGACTGCCAAACAAGCACAAGCTATCTAATAATTATTGAGTATCTTTTTGCAAGATTACCAACCACGTCCACCAAACTGGATGGAAGAAACTGGCATAAACTTCAGTTTCTTGGGTGCCAACATTTTTCATTTAGCAAAAATACAAATAAAGGTAAATGGCACTGAGTGAGTTTATACTGCTTACAACTGACGTGAACTTGATTCTGTTGTGTGGAGAGTTACCTGTGCGCTTGCACAGCTACCTGTAACGCTCGCAGCAGTGTTGCAAGTTTGATGATTTGGAAATAGTAGGTTCTGGGTGTTGCATGTAGGATTTTCACTGATTCAGTGTAACTACTGGAAAGTAGCTGTCCTAATGCTTTCCCTTTGAGTTAGAGGAGAGCTTCTGAAAAGGTTCCTCTTCCCTCTTTCCATTGCTTCTGGGAATAAGGAAACAGAACAGACATAACATGCCGTTTCTGAACCTTTGCTTTAAAAAAAGCCTTAAAATTCCCTAAGCAGTGAGAGAATATGGAAGGTTCTAAAGCAAGATCTGTTGTGCCGTGGATCTGCTGATTTTGCTTATAGCAAGTTTACTTCTGTTTCCTTCGCAACCCCTTTCATCCTCTTTTTACTCCCTGCCACCTTTGATGCGGTGTAATTGAGAAAGGATGTTAATGGGAGTGTCTCCAGATTCATATTTTTAATGCAAGTTTGATGTTTAAAATACTTAGTTTCTCCAGCTTAGTTCAGCTTTTTCTTTTTTCCAGGAACACGCTTTTGAGAGCAGTCAGAAGTACAAAGAAGGAAAATTTATCATTGAACTTGCCCACATGATAAAAGACAATGGCTGGGAATGAATCATAACCGTTTTCCTTCTGTTTGGACAATATTCTGTGGAACATGCTTTACAAAGACTAACGCGAAATACAGGAAGAGCTTGGCTAGAGTGGCCCTGGGAGTATCACCGAACTCTGAAACCTCACAAATGAGTAGTGTAGTGTAAGTGGCTATTTCAGGCCATGTTTGCCTTTTCTCCTTGTGTAAGTTCCCTCTTTTTGTACGTGTATTATTGTGTGAACAGTTGTTTTGGAACATTTTGGATGACCTTTTTCTAAACTCTCTCAAACTAGCGAAACAGTTCACTGATTAAAAATGGATTTTACTGGTTAGTATCTCTCTCTGACCTATGCCTTTAATGCTACCTTCTGCTGTGCATGCTTCTTGCCTAAACACCTACACTCCACTCCTGTAGAAGTTCTGTACCTGAGCAGTCCGGAAGAATGTATGGGATGGGGTGCTTTTTTATATGTAGCAATTTCTGATGTGTTTGGCAGTGAAGAGGATGCAGTATTGTAGTAATTTCCTTTTAAACTCTGAGTGTACCGTGACCTATGTACCATCTTGTAGGTGAATTGGTTAAAGGTACAGTGCTCACTTTAAAAACTCACTTCGATTGCACTGACTGAAGTTAGCAGATCGGGAGTTGTTAGGAAAGGTTATGCTAGAGGTTTGGTATCGTAGTGGAACACCTTAGAAGGGTTTTAAATCAGTAATCTTACAGAATGTTAATTTAAGACCAACATATTCCCTAAGGAGTTTGCTGAATAAGAAATTTATAAAACTATAGCTTGCAAGATTAAAAAGGCAGACAAATATATGCATTTTCTATTTTGGAAAAAAATTAGTCGGTGTATTAAAAAGTTTTGGTACTGTACCTTTGCCAGTAACAGGGACTTGTGCATCAGTGAAGTTTTATGGCTGGTTCCATGTAACTGTATAGTCCTAATGCACTGGACAAAGAGGTTGATATCAAGGAAACTTGTTGAAGTATTCTGCTTCTGCTACTACATTTGAACAAAAGTATTTATTTTTGTGAGAAATGGCCGGAGCCTATGACATGAAAATTAATAATAGTACCTGTAGGAAAAGGAGGGGTAATAAGAGGGAAGGGAAGTTTGACTCAGTTTTTCATAAAATAAAAGAACAAGATAGTTTTTAAAACGTGGGGGTGGGGAAAGGGTTTCTTGGTTTGCTGGCTAAATCATCCCCAAGTACCTTTTTATAATAAAAATTTGTATGAAATTCACCTTCTCTTTTGTTTTCGCACTGTTTCTTAAATGGAATGAGTTAACGAGAGAAACTTCTGGAAAGCGTATGCACAATATTAGCTCTTGGTGTCTGTGCATGCAAATTCTGAGCAACTATGAAAAGTGCTCTACATAAATTTGCTAGCTTTATTTTCAAATTAAACGGTCTCTGAAGAAATTTTGTATTTTAATCCTTTTAATGCTTGAGAGCACAATGTTTGGAGTAAACCCCTTAACACTACGCAAGTCCTGTAGGTGAGCAGTGTGGAAGCCTTGCGGTGCAGAACTGTTTTCTCTCAATAACGATTCTAATACGGCACCTGCAGGACGAGTCGTGGGCGCTGTTGCTGCTGTTCTGTTGCGGGGAATCTCTGACAGGCTTCCCAGGCTCTGCGGCACTTTAGAAGTTCTGTCGTACACGAGGAATTTTCCAGTGGATAGGGGCAATACAAACCTGAACCCAGCTCTGCAGTGGCTCTGTGGGAGAAGAGGGAGGTGACCCGTGTGTGCGCGTCCTCTCTGGTGCAGGCTGGCTGAACTGCCTTCGGGGTGTTGTGGAGACCCGTACCCGTGGATTAAATCTGTCAGCACCGGGAAGTAGTTAAAGCTGCTGGGCTTCACTCCAGACACCTGAGGTGGCAGAGTTGTGCTCAGTCGGGGTTTTCTGGCTTACGTGTTACTACTTCGTGTTCACATCATCAGGCTTCAAAGTCTCCTTTTGAACAATGTCGTCATTGATGCAAGATGGGCTTCAGTGTTGCCTGTCGCTTGATCTTTCTGACCTGGAATTCTTGGCATTTTATTTTCCTCTGTTGTAAAGTGTGTTGCCAACAAAGACGGCACTAGAACTGCTATCAGCAAAACCTTTGGGTTGGCTTCAAAGTCCAGTCGCGATGTTGTGCTCACGCTTATGTGCAGTTTGTGTACCTTTGGGCTTTTCTGATTTCCTGGCTACAGACTTGTTGAAGCAGTACACTGGACTGAAGAAAAAAATACTGGCTGCTTTTCAGTAGGGAGTTGAAATTGAAGAAAATATGTGAAGTATTAAAGATTTTTCTCTCTAAAATGGGGGGTTTAGCTATCTCTTGTTAGTAAGTTAATGCTGTCTGTAACACAGTCTGATTCTTACTTAGAAATTCAACCTCTTTCTTCAGTGCATTATTTATATTTCAAACTGGACATTTTCACCAAAACCTTAATTAACTTTGATGCCAAAGGCTGGGACTTCATCAAGTGCTTAGCACGCAGAGCTTCAGACTACTGGCATAAAGAGTTAATGATCTACGTGTGATGTTTATGGCTTTTAAGAGAACCAAACCAAGCAATATTGCAGTATTCTTTTTGGTCTTTTAAGGGTGGACGCTTTGCGTAAAGAGTAGAACTAGTTCAGAATTGCTATTTCATGCTGCCGTGCAACAATTCTTGAGGCTCACCCTATTGAGGGACTATGTGGATTTTCTCCCTGTGTTGCTTGGCAGCGTCAATTACTATTTTATCCCCTTCTAAAGATGCAGAGAACTCTTGCTATTGGTTTTGGTGAAAGTAGAATCCAGATAGCAATGGCTGCTGGCCGATGTGAAGAGGTCAGTCTGGTCACTGAACCCTCCAGCAGTCATTTGAAAGAAAAATAAACTTACTTGAAAAAAAAATTTACTAAAGCATTTTCCCTCTAACCAATTTTTGTAATATATTAAAGATTATATTTAAAGTTTGTATGTGTTTGCTCTGGGCAAGTTTACTTCCCCTCCAACTTGAGCACTTTTGTTACTTGTACTGGTTATTTTTACTGTTGGTCTTAACATTTATTTTGTATTTTGTTTTTTATAAACTGTAACAAAAAGCTTTTGTGAACCTTTGTTTCTTGCTGGCTCTTTCTTGGACCAAATGAACTGACTGTGAGCTGGCTTAGAGGAAATGTTCATTGGGATGCATAGGAATTTGCTAGCAAAAACATACATGTAATGAAAGTTGTTTTTTCCTCTGAACTTCTAAAGCCACACCTGTCCTGAAGTAATTCGATGTGACTCGAGTAATCTGACCACACATTCTCTGTCCAGGTCCGAAATAACGGCTGTTCCAGGACTGAGTCTCCCCCAGACACTGGAGTTAGTCTTTGGCTGGCCACTTGAAGTAGCTTTTTGATTAATAAAAGCCGATGCTGCCATCTGTGAAAGTTCTGTTCAGTTGCAAACTTGCTGTGGAAATAAGCTGCAGAGTTTGGTGAGGGATTGCTGACACATCAGCCTAACCACTCGTGCGGTGTGCTTTTATCAGTCGCAATTTTATTTGCCAGTAAAAAGGGCCAGAATGAGAATTTCCTTCTGTTCATTGTAAACGGAAGAGTGACAGCCTGCGTTAGTGAAGTCTGTTACGGTTCCTGCCCCGCTTCCCGCCAGCAGGGCTGGGGCAGTGGCAGAGGGAGGGCCGGCCCTGTGGTGCTCGCAGTTGTTCTCGGTCCGCGGGAGAGGAGGGGGATGGAGTTCATGACATTTCTTTGAGTTACAATCTGGCCTGGGAGGTTCTGGCGAAGAGTCATCGCTGCGCCCATAACCGAGTGGTCACCTGTATTTCCCACTGGCACGTCAGGTTGGTGCAAGAGTTCATGGATGTTCTGTACCATTTTTGGTGGACTTAGGCTTCCCTCTGAGAAGTGCTGCACGCTCATCTCAGCAGTCGGATTGCAACAGCAGTGACCTACAGTCTCACGGACTGGATCTCAAACATCTCCGTTCTTTGATAGTGGCGGTGAGTGGAAGAAGCTGTCAAATTATTGTTAAACTTTCTAGACACTTCATTGTACTTCATTGAGACTCATGTTAAGCCAGCTAGCAGTATGAACACCCGCTGCGAAAGGAACAGGCGCTTCGGAGGTTTCTGTTAGGACTGTTACAGTGGTTAAAGCACGAGTCATAAATGGCAGTTGAGTTGTGCCTCACTGTTTCTGAAACTCTTTACAACGCTTTCTTTTACAGGTGACATGGCTGTGTTGCTGTTTTGTCCTAGCAATACTGTACATCATTTGTTGTTTCACTATATTGTATCTACTTGAGGTATCACAATAAAAGCTTTCAGTTGTTTTGTTGAGTTACTTGTTGGTTTGTGCTGTCTTTTCTTGCTAGGTAAATTATTGTGCTCTATTTCTAATAAGGCCCGAGAGAAAAGCCAGTGCTCCTAATTGCTCATAAAAACTTCTAAATGTGGTTTGAATCTGACTCTTGCATGGTTTTAAGACTGCCGCTAAACATTTGGGTTTTTTCCTGTGACTAATCTTCCCAAAATACAGAAAGTTGTACTGTTGCTTTTAGAGCTTTTGCCTGTTTTGAGCCAACCGTGGAACCTCTGCAGAGTGCTTACAAAGAGAGGGTCAGTCTGTGCACGCCCCAAAACGCACCTTCAGAGGAATTGTCGGAAGTGTGGATGTGCTCTCTGTTGCACTCTCTTGGTCACCCGTAGACTGGAGGAGCTCTCGGAGCACACGCACTCCGGTCCGTTAGCTCTGCTTCTGGTGGGAGGGATTTCTGTAGTTCCTCTGATCGCATTAATGGTCGTCTCACACGTTAGTGGAGTTGAAGTCCCCGGTGTGAGTCAGTAGCAAGAATGTGGTGAAGATTGGTCTTCATCCAAGAGTCCAGGTCGTAGTGGGCTTCGTACTGAGTTGGGTTTGTTCCACCTGTGTATCTGCAGTGTGCGGAAGTGTCCTCTCAAGTATGGACTTTTCCCTAAAGATGGTGGCAGTGCACCACCGGGCGTGACAGGGCTTTCAGGTTCTCCAGGGGACAGTCTCTCTGCAAAACAGCAAGTTTGGGTAAGGAGGCGTGATTTAAGTAGCAGGGAGATGATTTCTGTGACAGGCTGGACGCTTGCCTAGTGTAGCCCCTGTATGTGGTTTGTTCTTTCACAGTGAGGGAACACTTGCTTCTGGCATCCGCCGGAACCCCCAGGGCCTCTTCAGCTTGAAAATCCAGTTATGGCACTCACTGATGGTCTAATCAATTGTCGGGTCAAGCAAAGCAGTGTTTTCTCCTGAAGATTAATCTGAAGATGGTCACACTGATCTTAGTGGTTGCCATTACAAAAGCAAACATAAACTGCGACTATCATAATAAAGGCTTCATATTTGAATGATTTCATGGGATTAATTGAAAGATTTCAACCAACACCTCATTTTAAACCTCCCCCAAAAGCTGTTTACTGATAGTAAAAACAGCCTTTAAAACTTACTAAATTTGCAGCAAGGGAGGATTGCAGTCATCTGGTTCGCTCTTCGGTATAGGGGTAAGATTATCCTTAATCATGTTAAACCATGTGAAATAAATAATGTTCCAGGAACTGCTTCACATCAGACCTGCCAGTACCCAGTGTGGGTCTGGGCTAGGTAGTGTTAAACTGCTAATGGAATTTTCATGGTGGGCTAAATGGTGTCATTGTGATAATTAGATCCTTTTCAGCATGATAAACCAGTAGGGTACATAGAATTTGGATACGAGATGCTGGTTGCTCGCGTTTAACGCCTTGAGTGAAGTAGGAAATTGGGAGCAAGGACTCGTGTAGGATTTTGGGGGGAGTTGGTTTTTTATTTGCTTTAGTCGACTGTTCAATTACTGAACGTTGACAACAGCGCATCAAATACGACCCTCTGGACTGCCCGGGGCGGAGAGAAGAGTCATTCAGTGCAGGCTTATTCAGTGGCCCTTCAATAATCCATCCCTTCATCTCATGAAAGGCCGGGGGTGCACACGCATGAGATCAAACAGTGTTTCCATCTCCAGAAGAGGGGAGGATAGCCTGCTACCCTGCCTTTATTCATGTGCTTAATCTCAGACGCCTTTTCTTCTTTTTAACCTTTTCTTGGCTTTACTCTATTAGGTTATGAAAAAAGGATCTTTCCAGATCTGAAAAAATATTTTAAAGATTAAAAATGGCATTTTATGAGAGATACAGGTATTCATCAAATAAAAACCTGATTTTTGACATGGATATAATAAAAGTAATAGAGCTTCAAATAATACAGAAGTATCTTTCATATTCAAGATGTTCTCAGTAACATCCCATTAAATTCTGGTGTAGCAAAGGGACTGTAAAAACACCAGCTGTCAGCAGTGGGATCACCAGAACAGTTTGGGAAATGTGAACCCCAGTTTTGTGTCTTATCAGCTGGAAAACACGTGCGGAATCTCTAACTCCCAGATAGGCAAAGATGGGCAGATGCCTCGGCTGAAAACTGGGAACCTTCTGTTGGATGTTTTGTGCCCCGTTTAGTAATGGGACAGCGGACTCGGCCGAGGGCTCTTCGCCCACACGTGAAGCGCCGCAGCTGTGGAGTGAAGCTGTAGGTCTCTGTGTACAAGATACAGTTCGCCCAACAGGAGAACAGTCACGACTGACGCTCAGTGCAGCCTCGGGGAAGGGCTCCGGTTAGGTTAGTCTGCCCACGGCAGGTTTTCGTTCCGTTTTTTTGCCTCCCCGTGCACTGTCCCCCGGCTCTTCCCCAGATGGGTCCAACGCACAGAGCGGCGCAGAGCACCTGCGTGCTGCTGCCACTCGCACCTCTGACAGGCGCAGCAGCTGTGGATTGACTGAGGCTGGACAAAGTAATTCCTCGGCTGTGGAGCAGCTCTGCTGAGCCCTGTAATTGGTGAGCATTAACCGTTTCTCCCCTGGTAAAGGCCGAGCTAACAGGAGGAGTCGTTTCTATCGTGTTGCTGAATAAGATTCGAGCTGAGGTCCCTGACTACAGAGCTGAGATTTAATCTCTGCTTGCGTTATGTATAAACCCGATTGCCCAGTGAATTTACTTGGTAAAGATCACTCCAGAATCAGACAATACAGATTTTTCAGGGAAGGTACGTTACTGAATGTGGTAAAAGTTCTAATTTTTTTTTTAGCTTTGGGTTGAGTAGCATTAAATCAGCTGTGTTCAAATTGTGAATCAAGTTATTTGTCACTTAAAAACAAAATCAAATAAGCTTTATTCTGCGGGAGAGGTTATTTTAAATGTTTTAATATGCCATGATATAAACCCACTTTCACAGAGGCACAAAACTAAAAGTGAAAACACCCCCAAACCCAACAGCAGGAGCTCTGTGCACTGTCTGTGCAAAAATTTTTCCCAAAACTTCCTTTAAAAGCCAGGGGAAAGCCTTCTTTAGAAGTCAGGGGGCAGGGCTGCCGAGTTTTGCAAGTGGTCCCGGGGCGGGTGGGATTGCTGCATCTGGGAGACAGGTTGCAGGTGTGAAACACGTGCTATTGAGGGCTGGGGGGGCTTTCAGAAACAAATATAAATAGATTCTTCGCCACGCGCGGGGGAAACGTGCTGGTGTTATCACAGTGAACGGTCGGTCTGTTGATCTGAGCTGCTGTACCCTGTGGAACCATTTAGAGAGGCACGTGCGGAGTGCGTAACGCCGGGGTGTGGAAGGTCTGTAGGGCACCAGGACGCTGCGGGGCTGGCGGGGTGGCTCTGCCTCCGAGCAAAAAGCTGAAGCTGCCAAAGCAGAGTGTCCT
>NW_010394061.1:24324-26687 GCF_000710305.1 Buceros rhinoceros silvestris
GCGCCGCCTGGAGCTGGGCTCAGCTGGGAGCCCACAGCTCTCCGAGCAGCCGCCCTTTGGGGCAAGAAGCTGCTTCTGGCCATCATCCCCTTATAGGCCTGAATTAATCCCCTGTTCCCTCTGACGGCCAGCCCAGCCCCGTGGCACCGGCTGGCACGCTCCACTCCTCACCGGCACAGCCACTAACACTATAAATCTGCTTCTGCTCGTCTGCTTAAATTACCTCCCCTCTCTTTCTTCTGCTTTTCTCTTCCTCCTTCCTCAGTCCCCCACTTGTTTGTGACAGCCCTGACAGTCCAAAGTCTGCAGCATTTTGCTTTTCGTTGTTCTTCCCCCTCCAGAACACGTTACTCCGGGTGCAGCACTAACCATTCATGGCCAGGCACGAGACTGGTACTTGACGGCGTTTGATCCACCGCAGATCGACCCGCGGGAGCTGCCGTGTTCCCACCCTGCCCGGCTGGATGCGCGGCCAGCGCGCAAACCTCCAGGGCAGGGGACAAGGTGCTGCTACTGACCACTTGCTGCTTTTCTGATTAGACTCCTGCAGCAAGTCTGAGGCGTAAGTGCCGTTTCTCTGGTGTGATAATCCACAGCAAATGAGCAGGTAGAAGTGCAGCCCCGCAGCCTCCAGCCATGCTGTGCTTTACCGCCTCTGCGCCAGGCTGGTGCAGCCGATGGATTGCGCTTTAGCAGCAATTCTTTCCCTTTGCCCCTCTCCTCTGTAATGAAAAGTTTTGTGCAGCACAGCAGCTGGAGACACAAATTAATGCCCTTTAATTACCTACCCGTAACAGACAAAACCAAAAGGTTTCTCACGTCATTCTTTCGGTGTTTACTAAAGCAGAGACTTTGCTCTGCCAGAGCTCTCCTTCGCTGGCCAACACTCACGCCGAAGGTTAACAGCCCCCGAGTTAATGATTGTCTTTCCTTGTTTGCCCAGTGTTTCAGAGTTAAAACGTGTAAATATGACTCCCCCGTGTAACTGCAGCGGTCGGGCAGCGACAAGCCCTGCAGAAAGCACAAACGCGGCGATCAGCAGGGAGAAGGGTCCCTCCTGCCCTGCCTGCCCCCTGGGCTCCCAGCAGTGCCCGCTGGCCGGGGGGCAGCCAGCGGGGGTGACACGGGACCACGCAGGGCGGTGAGTGCATGAAGTGTGCCATGAAAACCCCCGCTCAGGACAGCGATTTCTAATCTCCCCCAGGGCCGTCCGCCAGGTCTCTAATCCCCAAAAGCTGTCTGTGCTGCAACGTGCTGCAGTTCCCAGGCCGTAATTAGAACCTGCTCTCAGTTACAGCCGTCACTGGGCCAAGGGACTGATGGCAACGCTTGCTTGGGCAGAAACACCCGCAAATGTTCTGTGTGAGGGAGCTAAGCCAGTGGCTGATGCACAGCCGCACCTTACCTGGGAGTGCTGGATGCTACCGAAGGTTGGCTGCATAGAAACACAACAATGCCAGCTCCTCATTTGATATTTTCTGAGGACTAGAGGCAACCTCTGCATTTCTGGAGACAAATACAATAGCTGGTCCTGTCTGATCACTTTTACATTAGATAGAAACGGCCTGAACACGTGGGACAGTCAAAGATTTCTGGGCAGCTTCACAGGAGCGGAGGCTTTGCCCATGTACCTTGGCTGGATTCCGGCAGGGGTAATCGCATCTGCCTCTTGCCCACCTTTCCCTGGGTGGGTCTGGCTGTCTCAGAGGACCTGACGTTGCAGAGGTCGGAGGGTGACATGACGGATGTGGTTCGCTTACACACAAGTACGGGATAGTCTCGGGATCAAAGGGGATCCCTCCAACAAAAGGTACTCTATGAAAGTAAACTCCTGCTGGCAAAGCGAGGCAGCACCCTGGTGTGTGGCTGTCCCCAGGCGCGCTGTGTTGGTGAGGGAAGGGCTGTTAAAGCTCCTCTGCTGCAGGGGGGCTTGAGAGGCTCCCTGTGTCCCAGGGCGTTATTTAGACTTTGAGGCTCTGGCTGAGGAGCTGCACACTCCCAAAGGGGCTCAGCGGGAGGATGCTGCAGGGACCGCGAGGACTGTGGCGGGGAGTCGTGCTGGTGCTCAGCAGTATCTTGGCTGCTTGTGGGGAGGATGCTGCAGCTGAGCCCCATCTGGGTGTTTGTTTCCCTTGGTGGAGCCCGGTCCACACGCTGTGCTGTGCAGCCGTGAGTCCTTGCCCAGCTGGGAGAGGGTGAAACGGGATGGCGAAGTGGTGGGGAGCTCAGGCTGGTGGGCAGCCCTTTCTGTGCCCCAGGGCTTGTCATCCTGCTTGCGCGTCTCGCTCTTCAAAGCCGTTTCAAGCAGAAGCACAACCAGTCCCGGGTTTGCAGGAACCGACAGGAAGGTTTAAAGGCACCCG
>NW_010394061.1:26786-30068 GCF_000710305.1 Buceros rhinoceros silvestris
TGCAGCGAGACGATGGTGGTGAGCAGCAGCGTGCTGCACGAGTCACATCGCTAACGCCAAACCCGGGTGGGGGAAAAGAAGTTTAATAAAGCTTGGGAAATCAGTTGAGATGTATGAGAGCCCTGGAAAATCGAGCACTGCTAACGTTAGGATGTGCACAGCTGTGCCCCTCCCCAGGAAAAGCACCCAGCGCCTCCCAGCCTCCTCTTCCCTTGCTGGTGAGCAGCAGCGTGCTGCACGAGTCACATCGCTAACGCCAAACCCGGGTGGGGGAAAAGAAGTTTAATAAAGCTTGGGAAATCAGTTGAGATGTATGAGAGCCCTGGAAAATCGAGCACTGCTAACGTTAGGATGTGCACAGCTGTGCCCCTCCCCAGGAAAAGCACCCAGCGCCTCCCAGCCTCCTCTTCCCTTGCTGTTGAGTGCAAGCGTGCGCCCGGCAGCAGCCTGTCTGCCACGCGCTTCATGGGGAAGATGATAAATACAGTGTGTTTTGTCTCTTTTTATAGCACGTTCCTCCCAAGAGGCTCCAAGGTCTCGAACTCCGGGTTTTACTGAGCTTGCTGTTTATCTGCCTGTGCCTGCGTCCGCATGTGCCTGCGCAGGGGTGGGGGGGCCGCCGCTCGGCTGGCAGCAGTTTCCTCCCCGGCAGAGCGAGCTCCTGGGGGCTGAGCGCCCCAGAGCAGCCCTGTCCTGCAGCTGAGGGTCTCCCAGCAAAACCACGGCAGCCTCTTCGCCCCGTCGGTCCTCATCCAGCACCCAACCCTGTGTGCCACATCGTGACCAGATCAGCTGGCCTCTGCTGGGGTTTTCCTTTCGCTTTGTGCTGTTGCTGTTCATCTGCATATTTTAGCCTCATTTTGCTGTTACTTCCCCCCCATCCCTCTCCCCTTATTAACATCCTTTAGCGGATGTTTAGGAAGTCCCCTTACCCACGAAGCCCAGAGCTCCTGTTGCTTTCGCCTTCCACTTGGCTGGCACCGTGACCCATCTCCCTGCAGAGACCTCTGCCCTGTCCCAAAGCCTGTCCAGCTCAGAGCAGCAGTGACAGGGGAAAAAAAGATGTTATCCTGAGGTTACTGGGGGCCCTGAGCAGGGCAGATGTGCTGCTGGCAGAACGTTCCTGCCCCACACTGTGGGTCCTGCTGGCTGCAGCCCTGCATTTACTGAAACCCAAATGGGAGGTCCCCCCTCCCCCCCTCCTCGCTCCGCTGCCCACCCCTGTCCTGAGAAGACGCAGGGGGCCGCGGTGACCTTGCTGCTGGGTGTCGCCTGCACGGGGCAGTGACTCCTTTTGCTGCTCGGGGCGCTGGATGGGGATGGCTCACTCGTTTCTTGCCTTTGCAGCAGCGGCTTCGCCTGATCAAGGGCATTTGCTCCCTGCCCAGGGCACCATGGGGTGGCCAGCACTCGTGGTCCTCGTGTGCTGCACAGTCTCTGATCACAAACTCACAGCAAAACTACCCGCCTCATCCCATGGTTTCCTAGAAGTCCAGCATCTGGCTTGGCAAACAGAAACCCAGTACACAGGGCTCGTTAAATGAACACAGCAGTGACCATTACACTGAGGTCCGTGTGACGAAGCATTTGCAGCTGTGCCAGAGCATGTGGGGGGTGTTTTCTAATCTTTGCTTTTTCCATTTCAGCTCTAGAGGCGAAGCAGCTCTTTGAAACGGCTCGGAGGGGCACGGCCTGCATGCACAAGCAGGGAAATCGGGTGTCTGAGCTGTGCCCAGCTGCTGGAGCCCCAGCGCCTCCAAGGATGCCGTGCCTGCACCCAGCGGTGCCCGGGCACAGTTCCTCCGCTGCCAGCCCTGGCACGAGGCCGGCTGCCGGGCAGCAGGCAGACGTGTTGGGAGCTTCCACTGGGAACCAGCCCCAGCCCAGAGAAACAAGCTGCTGGGTGCTGCGCTGGGCCGTTGTTAGCTGCTCAGGCTAGTGGCATTGAAAGAAGAATCATTTCAGTGCAGCGAACACAGCCTGAGATGCCGCTGCAAGCACGGGACATGGGCAGCAGCCCCGCTGTCCTGGAGGGGGGATACGACACACCCAGAGCCCTTCCCCAGCGCTGGCTGCAGCCCTGACCATGCAGCAACGCCACCCCTTGCCATCGTGTTCCTTTGTGCCTTGGCTTTTCTTTTCTCTTTGCCCTTTTTTCCTCTCTTCTCTCTTTTCTGTTTCCTTTTTCCTTGTTTCCGTTCTACCTTTCCTCTCCTCTCCCTGGCTCTTTCTCCCTTTCTGCTGAGCCACAATCAGCCAAAGCCTGGCAGCCAGGAGCAGCCACCGCCTTTGTGAGCCGCTACTGTCCAGAAATGCCATGGCCTGACTTTGCTGGCTGGTACACGACCGGGGGACGGAGCAGCGCTGGTGCCCATGTCTGTGTGAGAAGCAGCCTGGCAGTTTCAAGGTGTAACATCCGAGCCCTCTGACCATACGCGCTGTTGTTCCGGCGCCTGCTAGCAAGCATTAGCACGTTGTGGTTTTGCCACTCGAAAATCCCAAGACTTGTAATGAGAGCTGAGGCTTTACCCAGCGCGAAGGGTGGTGTGAAGGGCTCCACGGGAAGTCCTCTGGTTTCTGGGCATGTCGGCTCACAAACCAAGCTGATTTCCCCCGAGCCATGCAGCAGCTCCCTGATTTGAATAATGTGCAAGACAGGAGGGCAGCAGCCGGGCTGCGTGGGCACCTCCAGCCTTCCCATCAAGGAAGGGTTGCTGAGACCTGCTCCTGGGCTGCTCCAGCTGGGCTAACCAAGTACCGGCAGCCTGCAGTGGCATTGGCAGTGCTGGTTGTTTCCCCTCTTCCCTGTTTCTCCCTCATTTCCCCATTTTTACACAAAGCCAAGCTGCACGAACATTTGTCCCCCGAGATGCTGGGCTGTGAAGTGGAGGTGGGTGCCCCTTCTCCCTGGGGAATGTCCCTGTGGTCAGCACCACCTGGCTCCAACGCTGCTAAACCCTGGCTGAAAGCGTCTCTTGGTGGATTTTCTGCAGCGCTGTTGGGTGCCAAGCGCTGGGCAGGGACCTGCCTGCACGTGGGCAGCTTACGGGCCAGATGCTGAAGCCGCCCGACAGTCCGGGACACAGTCCTGAGGACTGTGCCCTCTGCTCGCAGCACTCAGCACCCTGCCACCACCCCTGCATGGCCAGCCCCAGGTGACATCTCCTTAGTACGAGTTCTGAGTGGCATGTGGTTTGGCATCGCTGTTGCTCCCTGCAGCCTTCTTGTGCTGCAGGCTTGACTCTAACGGGAGATGAAAGCACGGCAGGGCGGCGGGGGCGG
>NW_010394061.1:30095-30353 GCF_000710305.1 Buceros rhinoceros silvestris
GGGCGGCTTAGCCTGCCCCGGGCTCAACGAAGCTGCGGCTGGCGCCGATTCCTCGACAGAGCGAGCAGCCCTGCTGCTGCCAGTGGGGCTCTTCCCTCTCTCGCCCGTGGAAAAAACACGTACACGCTAAAAAGTCAGGCTGTAGCAACATGTAACTTGTTTTGTTATAGATTAACTACTGCAGTTCACCCCGGGGACTTTGCTGAACTGACCGTTTAACCTTCTCTTTCCATCCCCTTTTTTTTTTTTTTTTTTTTT
>NW_010394061.1:30520-31686 GCF_000710305.1 Buceros rhinoceros silvestris
ACACTACAAATCGCTGTCTCTGCTTTTACAGGGAGGTCACAGACTGCAAAGATGTTTGTCTTGCCTCTGCGTGTCTCCGGGCGGGAGGTTGGGAGCAGGAGGGGGTCCACCTCTAAGCACCCCAGCTCCCGGGCAGTGGGACACAGCCCGGGTGTGGGCTGGCGCCCTACCCCAGGGCACGTCACGGCCAGGAGCCAAGATGCCTCATTTCAGAGCTGAGTGGAAATGCCATGTATTGGCCAAGTGATTCTTCCCCTGGTACCTGCCGTCTCCTGGCAGGGGCTGCCGGAGCCTGGGAGGGCCCTTTGGGTGCTGAGCTGGAGGTTTCCTTGCTGGAAAGGTTTCAGGTGCCACCCAGAGCACAGGAGGGTTTTGCTGACTTCGCAGCCTGTAATCTTATTCCTGGACTTGCGACACCTCCTGAAGCCGCTCTTGGCCCCGTGCCCCACTCCTCTGTCCCCGGCACAGGCTGTAATCGCCTCTTGGCAGGACAGCCCTGACCCAAGCGCTCCCAGCACATTTCCCCAGCCGTGCCCAGTGTTTGAAAAAACCCCAGTGATTTATTCTTGACAGCTCAGTTGTTGGGTGGAGAAAAAAACCATGTTGCTCTTTATTCAAAAATCCGGATTTTTTGTGTGTGTGTACGTCTAACAGAGGTTGCCAGTAATAACACAGCAGGAACAGCTTCTGGCCCCGTAACTGTCAGTTTTCTACCCTCTCTTTGTGGCAAGTGCCAGCCTGGCTTCTTGCCAGCCCAGCGTCTGCCGACAGTGTCCAGCAGTGACGTGGCTGGGGGTTAGTGAGGGTGCGAGCGAGCTGTGCTCCCTCAGCCCTGCATAATGATGGGGACAGTGGGGGACCCCCAGCCCTTTGCTGCCATTGCACACACTCCCCCCCCCACCTCCTGCCCCCCCCAATTACCTGCTTGTGGAAATACAGCTGAACGAAAGGCAAAAACACGACAGTGTTTACAGCCCGGCGCTTCAGGACGGGAATTCTCCAGGAATACATTTATTCTGGAAATACCGTGACACTTCCCAGCCCTTCTGGTCCTGAGGGATGAGGGTGTTGGTGGGGCACCAACCGTGTCCCTGCAAGACCAGACCTGGGAAAAGCCCTGACGCAAGGGGCAGAGGCGGGGGGGGGGACGTCTGACTCAGCCCGGC
>NW_010394061.1:31887-32425 GCF_000710305.1 Buceros rhinoceros silvestris
TGGTTGTGGGGCTGACAGGGGAGCTGAGCTCTGTCCTGATGGTCCCCACGCCGTGGCTGGCGCTGCCCAGCATCCCCACAGACGCAGCGTGGCTAAGCATGCTGTTTGCCTGGTGGTGGTGGTGGGGAACACATCGGTGTTTTAAAATGTGACCCTCCAGGTTATTCACTATGTAAATAAATGGTATTAAATAATCAAAGCTGTAAAAGTTAGTTAACACTTGCCTTGTCTCTCCCCACCTCCTTGCAGAGCTCCTTAGGCTCTGTAGCCGTAAGGCACAGCGAAAAATCAGCTTATTCAGCTGAGGACCTAGGAATGATGGGGACCAAGGGACAGCCCAGGACTGGTGGAGATGGGCCGGGATGGAGAAAGCAGGATCATCACCCAGGGTAAAGCCAGCATTGCCCAAACTGGGGCAGGGAAGGGCCAGCGCCAAGCCATGCTCCCACTCGCTGGGACGCCTAGCAGGACCTGGGGACGATGCCTCCATCTCCGGGCAAAGAAAGCTGCTTCCTTTTGACGGTAGGAGCTTGGGAGC
>NW_010394061.1:32555-33123 GCF_000710305.1 Buceros rhinoceros silvestris
GTCGCGTTTCAACACCAACAACTTCCCCAGCAGCCCTGGCTCCCCCCGCCCTCCCTAGTGGTGGCTGCAGGGCTTGACCCCCATTTCCATGCCACCCAAGGTGCCAAGTGGTGGGAGCGACTGTGGGAGGCGAGCAGGTTGACGCCAGCACCCCCGCACTGGGACAGACCAGCCTTCCTGCCCCTGCAAGCCCGGGGTTCCCCTCCCGGCCCTGCTGCGGCGCTGGCCCACAAGCCCAGCTGCAAACCCGGGCTGTCCCACAGCTAAGTGCTGGGAAACTGGGCAGGCGCCAAGGACTTTGATCCCCAGCCATGAAAACGTCCTCCTCAAGCTGACTTCTCTTGCGAAATAACCTCCTGGGGCGAGGGGGGCTGAGCTGACGCGCGCCTTTGCAGCCCCGAAAAGGGGGTTTGGCTGGGGAGGGATAGGATTGCCCACAGCCCCGTCCCACAGAGGTGTGGTGCCGCTGCCAGGGCTGGGGCCGGGCAGACGCGTGTGGCATCAAACACAGGCATTTACCTTGGACGACTCCCAGGAACTGCTCCGCTCCCCGCTGGTTCACCCGCAC
>NW_010394061.1:33342-34257 GCF_000710305.1 Buceros rhinoceros silvestris
ACAGGACAAGCCGTGCCTCCCACCCTGGCGCCAGGGCCTTAAAAAGGGTGTTCCTGTTGTTTTTTTTTTCTTTTGGTTTTTTTATCTTTCAGGAGCTGCTCCGCAACCACAGCCAGCCCAGCTTGCGGTGGGCGATGCTGCTGCTGAAAGGGTCACAGGCGCCCTCTGCCAAAGGGCTCAATGAGCTCTGATGAGCAATTTGTTTTTCCTGTTTGTGTTGCCTCTGTTTTAACTCCAGCCCCGTCCAGCATGCTGGCAGAGCGCGGCTTTTTATGCTATTTAGAGGCATGGGCAACTGAGGGGTTCTTCTTTGCAAATGCCAGATTGCAGCTTGCTTAAACCAAGGCAAAATGGGGTCTGCGCAAACACGGGTGTAAAGAGGGCAGAAGAGCACCTGGGGTTTCTCATGCCATGAAGCCTCCTAACAAGGCGAGCACAGGCCATAGCCCACAGTCCAAACCGCCACCAGATCCTCAGGGAAGGTGATGGTCCCCCTGAACTGCTGCTGCAAACATCCTGGGTTTGCGGGTGGACGCAGAAAGTGCAGGACTAAGGCTTCTGTGGTCTCGGCCAGCCCCGCCGTGAGCTGCTTTTATTTCACTGTTCTCACTCAGAGAACCACTCGGAGTGGTTTTGGGCTCTGTCAAGCAACCTGAGTGACTTCCAGCCCCGCCATCCCCGTCTCTCCCCACCGGTGTGCGCCCAGTCTGGGTCACATCGGGGTTTTATGATTTGCAGCCCAGAGCTCCCCCTCTCCAGGGCAAACGCTTCACCCGCAGCACCCAGCTGGGTCGCCCTGTGAGCTGGGAGCATCCAGCCTCCGCGGCTCCTGGTGCTGGCTGGGACCAAGCAAAGTTCAGTGCACTGGTGCTGGCAGCGGGGCTGGCCGCAGGGCTTGGGGTGCCACTGGCCGCC
>NW_010394061.1:34353-35570 GCF_000710305.1 Buceros rhinoceros silvestris
CACTGCCAGCTCCTGTGGTGCAGCAGCGGCTCGGCAGCGTGGGAGAGTTTACTTCTTTTATTAGCGAGCACCATGAACTTTCCTGTACCCCCCGCAAGGTTCCCATGCATCGGGGTGAAATCAGGGTTTGGCTCCACAACAGTCCCTGGGAGAGACAAGGGCCAGTTCTGGTCCCAGCGGAGGGGACAGAGGCAGCATCACCAGCGCAACCTTTGCCCTCCTGCAAAGCTGGAGCCCAGCAGCTCTGCCAAGCTGGGCATGGACACAGCACCCAGCCCTTTCTCTGGAGAAAGGAATTTTTTTTAAGAACAACAACAAAAAAACCCCAACCCTAAACATGTTTTTTAAGGAGAAAAAAGATTAGAAATACTGTAAGCGGTGGAGACAAAGCACCAAAAATAGCATCCGAAGTTTCCTCCATGCCCTCTCCCTGCAGGCAGCTTGCACTATATTTGTCTTCACTTGCCATTTCTGCTGCAATCAATTTGCAATTGCCGCTGGTGAGGAACGCATCTATTAAAAGCTCGGCTGAGATCTGTGGTGAAGATGTCTGTAATAAAAAAATCTGGCCGCTCATTAAAAAAAAATAAACCGTGTCCTTCTCTGTGGATCTTCCCCCCCCCAACAAAATCCACTAAAATCATCGACCGTCATGTTGTCCTGGCTCGGGAGCAGCCGTGGAAGCCCAGCACGGGGCTCCTTCCACGTGGGGAAGGTTTTGCTCCGCCGCCGCTCAGAGGCTTGGAAGCACTTGGCGTTTGCTGCACGTTGGTTCCTTATCTCCGTGATTTGCTGCAGGCCACCCCGGCGAAGCAGATTCCTCCGGGGTCAATTGCTTTTATCAGAAAAACAAATGTTTTCTATCATCCCTTTCACCCCAGGATGAAAGCAGAGACAGAAATCACGAGGCCCCCCGCGCTGCTGGTGGGCCATGCTGCCGGGTGCTGCCAGGTGCTTGCTCTCCCCGCAGAGAAATGGGGTAGGAGGGACAGAGAAGGCAAACGGGAGCCTGGAGCAGCCCGTGCCTTTGCCTAAAAACCAACCCCATGGGTCAACCTAAAAAACAACCCCGCAGGGCTCCCCAGGGGTGAGGCAGCTCTGCCCCGGCTTTCTGCCCCAGAGCATCGCGGCCAGTGCCGTCCCCCGGCTGGTTTCTGCCCGACCCCAAACCCGGCACCGCTGGCTGCCTGTCTGCCCCCCTCGCCCGCGGGGGGGGG
>NW_010394061.1:35664-36402 GCF_000710305.1 Buceros rhinoceros silvestris
CTGGCTGCCTGTCTTACCCCCTCGCTCGAGTGAGGGTTCTGAGGGAGGAGGGGGGTGGTGGGCCCTTCTGAGGAGGCTGGAGGCACGCCGGCTGGGTAGCCAAGCAAAACAGTGTCTGCGGGGGGATACAATCGCTGCCTATAAATAGTGCCGGGAAGCAAGCTCCAGGGAGGGAAAAAAGCTATTCAGGCTAAAGGACAAAGTTGGCACAAAGCAAATAGATATAATTAGCCGTTAACAAATGGGAGCCAAAGATTGGAGAAAGTATCTAGTATCAGAAAAGCAAGAGCTCGGAAGCTTTCCAGAGGGAAGGGCGGGGAGAATTGACCAGCGTTTAAAGCAGGCTGGGGCTATTTTTCAAAAGTCATTAAGGTATGAGCTGTCGAACAGCCGCTGTGATGGCAAATGAAACTTTCTTCCTGTGTAAAAGGGAAGATTTGGTCTCTCTGTGACATCAGGAGCTGCAAGGGCATCTGGGAAGCTGCCCCGTGCCCAGCCCTGCAGGTACAAACGCGCTTCCCACCGGTTCCTGCTCCCTAGGGCAGGTCGATCAATCGAGCCCTTCCCGGAGCCCTCTGTGCCCACTCTGCCCTTCACAACCCCCTCAGGACCAGACCTGCCTGGAGCGATGCTTCAGCCCCCAAAGCCTCCCAGCAATGCCGGGCTGGGGAGCAGGAGCTGGCCCCGTGCCGCAGGCACGGGCCAGCCCGGGGCCGAAGGGCTTGGGAAGTTTCTTGT
>NW_010394061.1:36569-36988 GCF_000710305.1 Buceros rhinoceros silvestris
ACAGCAGCCAGAAAACGGGCTGCTGCAGCAGGGCACGTCCTGCACAGCCAGCCCAGAGCCCGTGTGGTCAGCAAGGCACAACCGCCCTGCACCCTCCCCGTCCCTGGGAAATCCCGCAGCAACCCGTCTGGAGCCGTGCGTAGAAGAAAATCTCACCGAGATGCCACCCCCCGGTCCAGCAGTGCAGGAAGAGCCTGCACGGAGGGCGCAGAGGGGTCTGGGAGGGACAGTCAGGTTTCCTTCCTTTCTGTGAAAGCAAACCTGGACAAATGAGCACACGAGGGACAAGTGACAGTGAGCGATGAGCTCGCTCACCTCAGCCCTGCTGACCTTTAAACTTTGCTCCTGGTGGGAGCAAAGTTGGTGCTGGCATTGCAGCAGCCCCGAGACGCTTCGAAACTCCTCCTCGCACCCCGAGG
>NW_010394062.1:0-3075 GCF_000710305.1 Buceros rhinoceros silvestris
CTCCGTCCGCAGAAGGGTCCCTGCTACAGTACTGTACCAAGCAGAACCCTGAAGAGGCTAAAGTCTGCGGTTATGAAGTCTAGGATAGTATGCTGAACTTGCTGTATGCCCTCCTCACTGCCCTAAGGATCTTGAACTCCACTATTTCATGGTCACTGTAGCCAAGTTGTCAGATGCCCTAAAGCTTCACATTCTCCACCAACCCATCCTTGTTTGTGAGAATAAGGTCCAGGACAGCACCTCTCCTCGTTGACTCCTCTATCACTTGGAGAAGGAAGTTGTTATCAGTGCATTCCAAGAACCTCTTGGATTGCTTATTCCCTGCTTTGTTGTCACTCCAACAGATATGGGGGTAGTTGAAGCCCCCCATGAAGACCAGAGTTTGTGAATGTGAGGCTGCTTATATGTGTCTATAGAGGGACTAATTGCTTGGTCTTCCTGCTTATGTGGCCCATTACAGTGGCAGTCCTTCACTGTAATGTCACCTGTCCCTGCCCTCCTTCCACTCCTAACCCATTAGCTCTCGATCGGCTCCTCATCCATCCTCAGATGGAACTCCATGCACCCCAGCTGATCACTGACATAGATGGAGACACCCCTTCCTCATCTACCCTGACAATTTTTCCTAAAAACCCTGTATCATTCCATTCCACCACTCCAGTCATAGGAGCTGTCCCATCACATCTTCATTATGCAAATAAAATCACAGCCCTGTAGGTATGCATACGCTTCTAACTCTTCTTGCTTATTGATTTTGTTATGGGTGTTTGCACAGAGGCATTTAAACTGGGCCCCTGATGAAGCTGACTTACTGGCTGGGGGAGCTGGAATTCCTTTGTGCTGCTCTTCAGGTGCTCTGCTGACCTGTGATCCCTTTCCGAGCTCTGGGCATCCATTGCAAGCTTGGCATCAAACTGGTAGAAGTGGGATGGATTGACATTCCCCTCCTCTAACAGCTTCAGTTTAGAGCCTTCTTCACCAGGTTGGCAAGCCTATGACCAAAGATACTCTTCCCCTTCTCTGAGAGATGGATCCCATCAGCCCCCAGTAAACTAAGTTTCTCAAAGTGAGTCCCATGTTCTAAGTAGCTGAACCCCTGGCTGTGGCACTAGTCCTGTAACCATTTTTGATTCACCCTTTCAAAACCCCTCCCTTTGACTGGAAGGATTGATGAAAATACTACCTTCCTTCCAGAGTCCCTTATTGCCGCTCCCAGGTCTCTGTAATTCTCGATACTCCTCAGACTATTTCTGGCTCTGTCACTGGTGCCCACATGAAACAACATCAGTGAATAATCATCAGTGGACTGTATGAGAATCAGTAGTCTCTTGGTGACGCTCCTCATATGAGCCCCCAGTAAACAACACACCTCTCTAGAGAAGAGAGTTGCCCACTACTGTCGCTTTTCTTAATTATGGTGGTTGTTATACAGGAAGCAGATTGGGATGTCTTGTCCAACTCCAGCTTCTGTCCTGATGTGATGGGTCTTTCCTCTTCAGACTGCAGAGCAGTGAAGCAGTTCTGCAAGGGCATCTCAGACTTTGGACAAGTATCTTCCTCCTGCCTCATTCCTTCTTTGGCACTGCAAACTTCCATTCTCTTGTGTGATTGGTCCCTCTCCCTTCAGCGTGTTCTGGTCAGGGATTTTTTGGCTGTTTGGCTATGGGTTCTACTGCAGACTGTGCTATCCAGCTATCTAATTTCTTTGAGTCTCCCTGAGGTTACACAGCCTTCTCGCTGCCTCCTGCAGTGCTGCCACCTGGGCAGGATATCCTCCCTCTAGACATACCTTTCGCAGGCAGGTCTGTGGCTTGTCCCTGCCCCAGAAGAAAGTTCTAGGCACATCCTGCAGTTTAAGGTCTGCATTGCAGCCACTCCCTTCAGCAGCTCCATCTGAGTAGCAGCATCAGCAATCACTGGGGTAGACGATGCAGACCCCTAAGCTGGAGATGCAGCCTTTGGTGTCAGATGAGTGCCCACCATCCTGCCTTGAGGGACAGGAGGGATATGTGCCCTTGACCTGCACAGATGATCACAGAAAAGTACCTGGTTGCCAGGTTATGTGGACTTCAAGTATCTCCACTCTGCCAGTGGAATGTCCCTCCTTCAAAGAGGTGGCTCCCACATGAAGTGCTGCACCATGTGCCGGCTGACACCCCATGCCCATGCTGTTCCCATCACTGCCTGTGGCTGGTGCTCCCAAAGGTTGTCTTTGGTGGGAGTGAGGCTGGCCCTGTCCACGTCTTGTTGGCTGCTCTCTCTGTTGGGTGCTGCTGGCTCCTGGCAGGTCTCCATGCTCTCCTGGGTTTTCACTGGCTCAGGCCCTACCCTACATACACCATATGCTGTGATTCCTTGATCAGCGGTGGAAGGCGCCTGATTGCCGCCTCAAGTGACTATGGACTGTGGCAGTTTAAAGGACTGAACCTACAATTTACATCCTCTGTTTCTTTTAAAATACCTGTCTTCATGAGGGGTACATAAACAGGGAGAATGAACTGTAGCAGATAAAGAGGCTAATTTGAAAACACTGACATTTTTTTAGCATTTCCACTACACAATGTCTTTCCATGGTGTGTCATTTCCTGAAATCTACTGGACTGTTGGAACTACACAACCCTAACATTTTGAGCACGATTATGTAACACTAGCATTGTAATATGTCTAATGTTATATATATAGCTCTTTCACGGCCACCCCCTTGTCGTGGGGAAAGAGCTTGCGTGCCCTGGTGAGGTTGAGAGCTGTGCTGGTGGTGGCATGTGCCTCCGGTGGGGTCTTCCAAGCCAGACAGGTCTCAGCTGAAGGGTCAGACAAAGTGTGTCCACGGGCAGGATGGGCTCACTAGCCTTTGGGCAGCCATCCTAGGAGAAGGACAACTCTGACTCCAAACCCGGGCAGATGGAACTCGTTTAGCCCTGTAAGGCTCCATCTAAGAGAAGGACACTCTAACCAAACCTATGACCCGAGGACTTCGCTGTCATCATCCAAGCTCGCTAGGACCTGGCAGATGAACCTCAGGTGTGAAGGGTGGGGCCAGTCTTGCGCTCGCTGCTCCTCACCTAAAAAATCCAC
>NW_010394063.1:0-782 GCF_000710305.1 Buceros rhinoceros silvestris
ACCCTCCAGCCCCAACCTGCCTCAGTTTCCCCTCTCCAGGGGGGTGGTTAGACAGCTCAAGTTGTCCCCCCACTCAGCCGGGGTGTCCCAGTGTCCTCACCTTGAGGGCGGCCGTGCTGAGCCCGGGAAACAGTGGCACCTTGACGCCCCTTCCCGAGGGGGACGCCCGAACCCGGCGGCTCTTGGGCTGCTCTGCTGCCTCCTCATCCTCATCTGAGGACACTGCTGGGCGAGCAGGACGGGGCTCTGTGGGGGGGTACATGGAACAATGTCACCACGAGACACCTCTGCCTGGACAGATGGCCCCGACAGCCCTCTCCCATGCATCCTGTCCCTCTCCCGTGGTCCCCATCCCAGTCCCCACGTCCCCGTCCCTCCTACGTGGTTCTATCCCTCTCCCTTGCCCCCCACCCCTCCTCGCTGTCCCCGTCTCTCCCATTGTCCTTATTCCTTCCCCATGGTCCTGTCCCTCTCCCATGGTCCCCGTGGGACTCTCACCCGTGGAGTCTCGGAAGATCCAGGCGTCCCCCTCTGCGGTGGCCCCAGCGCGAAGGGCTGGTGCGCGGTGCCGGCGCTTACGGCCCAGGCTGGCCTTGCTGCGGTACATGCTGCTGTCCAGGATCTCCGTGTCCTGCGAGGGACGGGGACAGATCAGTGCCAACGCCAGGGATCCCCAGGACCCTCAGGCAGCAGACCCCCACCGGTGCACTGGGGGGGCCCTGAACCCATGGCATGTGCCTCAGCAGAGCCCCTGTCCCCAGGGCAGGACACAAGAGGGACCC
>NW_010394064.1:0-1619 GCF_000710305.1 Buceros rhinoceros silvestris
TCCGCGCAGCCCCGGCGCTGCCCCGCAGCCCGCTCCTCTCCCCACCCGCGGCACAGAGCCGGGCATCCGCTGGGTTTGGGTTATTTAATTTCTTTTATACTCTCTAGCAAAGACACTTACGGCTTCATACTCGGCATCTTTATATCCAGACAGTCTTAAGGGAGGAAATAGCACATAAATGGAGAACTAAAGGGGGAAAAGGGATCATAAATGAACTCTCCTACATCCTCGAGGGAGCTTTCACTGCAAAACTTCAAAATTTGAGGAAATGTTCAACACTTCCAAGACATCTGTTAAGGGTGAGAAATCTATTGTTTCTACCCAGGAGAAAGCCCTTCTCCTTTTCTGAAATTTCAGATGCAAAAACTTAGCTTTTCTTAAAGCTATGGTTGCCTAAGAGCAATCACCTGAGCTAGTGCTCATCGCATTAAATTCTTTTCTCCACACTTTCTCCCATTTTTTCTGAACATCAGGAAACAGATTTTAATCTGTTGAGGGTGAGTGAGCACTGGCACAGGTTGCCCAGAGAGAATGTGGAGTCTCCAACCTCAGAGATTCTTGAAAGCCATCTGGGCACAGTGGGCAGCCTGACTTAGGTGACCCTGCCTGAGCAGGGGGGTTCAACCAGATGACCTCCAGAGTCCCTTCCAGCCTCACACATTCTGTGATTCTCTGATTTTTTTCCTCCAGTTCACTTTCTCCTGCCATCAACTTTCTTGCTCTCCCACTCACTCTTTTTTATGTTAATACCTGCTGCCTCAAATGCCTTAATCCCTTGCTGTTGTCTCTGCTCACCCTTCACATCCTGTTTCTCACTCTTGGACAGTGAGAATATTCTGCTCTTGGCAACTATAAAAGAGAGGCTACATGTTTGACAATTAGAGATAACGATCGGGTCCTACTGAAGCATTTTTCATCTCCATGGTAGCACAGGACAAGAGGCCAAACAGGAGAACATCATTACCATGGCTAGAAGATTTCAGTTCAGGTGTACGTACTACCACACATATTTTGCATAACTAGTAAACTCTACTATTTGTATCAATATAAAAATGCTTTCCTATGTCACGAGGTCTGCTAATACGCTGGAGATAAATGTATGCTACATTTGTGGAACTGCCACATATACAGTAAGTACTCTGCAAAAATCAAATGTAAATTTCTGAATTTTTTAACTTATCTTTGAAACTCACTGTAAAGGATAATAAGCAGACCTCACATAGGTTTAGAAGCAAAAAACCCTGATGGGGGCTATGAGAATTCTCCAAAATAGCTCATTCCCTTAGAAAAAGCAAAAAGCCTCAGTACAAGTCACTTTCATAAACAAAAGTGGACTAGAAACAAATAACAGAACAGATTGTGTATTCATAATTTACAGGAGACAACCCTCACTACCACCAATCCCTCTCAGTTTTGCCTATGCCCTGGAACAAATTCCTCACCAGCTTTACCTGGACATCAATTTACAAAGCTACCTGTCTTGATAAGCCTCACTCCCAGAAGCTGAGCTACCCCGACCCCATTTCCTGAGGAAAGGGGTAAATACTTCATCTGGCTGTGGAAACTTCAGTGAAAAAAGGTTGTTTTCCCTCCAGCATCACCTGCCCCTCATGTGGCAT
>NW_010394064.1:1746-8822 GCF_000710305.1 Buceros rhinoceros silvestris
CTGGGACAGAGTAGCACCAGCTTGGGAAAGCTCCTCCCTGCTTCAAAAAGCTGAAACACACCATGAACAAAAGGAAAAACTCTTCAATGCTCTTTCTGTTGCCTTTCAAGCTCTGAGCTCCCCTCCTGGTGTGCAATTAAAGCTGACTTAAGATTACTAAAATTAAAGTATGGAGTTCACTGCATTACATCCATAAAACTGAAAACTCAAGCTTGTTATGGAATGACACATTAAACCATGTTTCAGAGCTGGTGCTCGCACTATTACGAATATTTAAATGAGAAAAGAATAATCTGTCTGAGAGAAGAAGTGGTGAGCCCAGTCCTGAGGAATGACACCTACCATACCTTTGTGCCTCTTACGCAAGCCCCTATTTCACACTAACAGAAATAAAGGATTTAACCCAAACTCAGTTAATGGAAACGTTGGAATAAGTTTGCCTATCATAAATTTACCTAACAGAAAATTATTTCTGTTGTTAAGCAGCACTAACTGTTAAATCCAGTTAAGTTTATAGGTGGCATACTATGCACAGGGGGCCATCTGCCATACCTTGGATGCAAGGAGGGCTCCAAAATTAGCATGTGCTCTCAGGTACATCGACCACAACAGGTGAGAATGGGAGAGATCTTCCAGGCTATCTACACTTTTTGCTCCCCATTCTATGGATAATTTTCAACTTTTCAAAACACAGCAAAATCCATATCCTTTAAGACAGATTTATGCATTCTTTATACCCGAAAGAGTTATGCATTCTTAAAAAAAAAATCCAATTTCAAAAATAACGCTGCACTCCTGTGTAATCCCGTCATTCGTTTGCTAAAACTGCTGCTCAGCAAAAGCTCTGCATTCCAACTGCTTACTTTCTTGTTACAGTTTTAGCTGCAGTCTTGATAAATAGATGTTTCCATGGAGATGACAAATGAATATCGTCCATGTTGCAATGAGCTTCTGATTTCATCTTGAACCATTAGCTTTCGAACCACAGCTTATTCATTATTCATTTGCAGCAAGGAAATGGCTGAAACCCAGAGCATTACAGCGAATTAAAATCTGTGCATGCAGTCTAGAAGAAAGTGCATTTGCCATGATACAAAATGACAAAACTCCCTGGCATCAAATTAATGATCCTAGAAGTTGTCCTAAAGGCCTACAAAATTTTTCCCCTCAATTAATAGCATGCATACATAAACTATGGGAATTAAGACACATTTAAATATACAGCCAGGCAGAGGACTTTCAGAAGGAAAAAAAATAGTAGGTGACATTCAACTTTTTTACACTGTAAGAGTGACACTAAATGCTTTTCAGAAACTTAGGAACAGCACAAACATAAATAATCAAAAATTTGACTTAATACCTTAAAAGGAACACATAATTTTTTCTACTTTTTGACTGTTCTTGTGCACAAAAACATTATCTGATTCTCATCAAGAAAATGTCTTTCTTCTATCATTGACTGACAGGTGACTAGTCTTTGACAGTTCTGAGAGAATCTAAGAAAGAGAAGGAGAAAATGTTTTCAGTCTTTTTAACTAAAAACATTTGGAGTTGCTGCAGTTATTTTTTAAAAAGGACTTTGAAGCTCATTAGAGCTTTATACTCTGTAGGAATACTTGTCTACTTTTGTCTGCTCAACGTAAAGAAGCATTTATTCTTCTATCTTTAAATAAAATAAAGGCAGTGCAGTACAATTTTAAGACGGCCAATTACATTAACACACAATATCAAAGCAGTCCACCATCTGAAAACACTTTCAGTTCTTCAGTCCTGGGCTAGGAGGAGAAAAAAAATTCCATGCACTGTTATTGCTACAAGCAGCACCTTCTGAAGGAAAGTTTCTTTCTTCTGCCCTTTCACATATGAGGACTTCAAGTTTCTGGTCATTTGAAGAATATAAAATAGTCTTTCTCAAATGCTGGCCTAAGACTAGCCTCCTTGAAAAGGAGTCTGTGATCAATACTTTAGAGAGACAGCTGACACATGCATGGCAATATCAGCTTTTACTGCCTGCTCGCTGTCTGTCATCGCCTGTAACAGCATTCAAATTTAATATAATTAAGGTAGGCAGGAATTTTCTGGCTGATTTTGAAGTTGAAGGTGTTTATAGCTACATGACCTGAAAGATATTTTGTCCGGATGAAAGTACTTGTGCATCTGATTTAGGGAAAAAAAACAGGACATATAAAAGTGGGACGTCCTTCACACTTGCCCTGGTTAATAACATCCGTGCTCATGCTGTCTGAGCACTGGAGTTGTCCTGGGAAAAGCATGTCAATTAGAGTAATTTATAACCAATTATGCATCTCATCATTTGGATTATTGTCCATTAAGAACTGAACTGAGTTTACAGAACACATTTCATTCACACAATAGGCTTAATATCAGTGTGACAAGAGGTCAAAAGGCAACAAGAAATGATGAACAGAGATTACCTTGTTACATGGAAAGGGGACAATGAGCTTTCGCTCTTTTTTTCCCTGCTAACACAACATGACATCTATCTTACCTACTTTGTCAGATTATCATGAAGTGGGAACAACCATATGATCTGCTGCATAAACAGCTATCTCCATAAAGTCTCTTTGTATCTCACAGATAAGGCTTTATCCAAGCATAGCATAGGGATGAGATGAAGCAAACAATAAAGGCCAACTCTTATTCATGTCAAGAAATCTGCAGTCTAGACAAAGCACTGAGCTCTTCCTGTGCAGGTTGCCTCACATGGTGTAGCGCATCCACTAAATGACCTTTTCTGCAGATACACAAACTTGCCAGGGTCTTTTTTTTGTTGTTGTAGATGGGGATGAGGGAGATGGGGAGAAGAGGAAATCACTGCCCAGCCTTTGCAACGCCTGAGGACTTGATCCACCTCATTTAATTTAGGGAGCTTTTCCACTCTGAACTCAAAATAGAATTGCAATTGAATTATTGCAATTCACAGTAGTTAAAGTCTGGAGCTGCCTAAGGTTTGAAGTAAGACATATGGGGCACGGGCTGTCAGAAAATGGATTTGTCTCTCAGACCTAACTCTTCTTATTTGGCAGGAAACGGGAAACGCTCTCTCTTCATCATGCTCTTCATTCGCCTCCAAGCACAGATCCATAATAACAGTGACAGCATGTTCCCACTCACAAGCACAACATGTAACTTTCCAAGGAAATAAAAGTAACAGGCAGATAGAGAAAGCCACAGCACAGTCAGGATTCCAGCACTGAGCTAGATGACTGATGGAGTGAAACACGTGCTCTTTTCCTTTGAGAAGAAAAAAAGGAACCCCAGGATGGAACAAGGTGTTCCAGATAAAATGTCATGGAGTATTTTTTTGTAACTTCCTAAGATAAACACACAAATGACTTATACTTTCAGTGATATTTACTGAAGCTAAAATGACCACTGTGAACCCACTGTAGAGTACACTGGAACTTCAGAAAGACAGTGTGATGCGGTTAAGTCTTACGTTTGTAAACACTTGTTTAACCTATAACTTTTTTGCTTGCTCTCTCATACATTTATATAAACTTGTAACTCTGTGCCTACCTGTTACATCCCAACTGGAAACTGAGATGGAGGAAGAGCTAATTAACAGCCATAATAGACTAATTAATGTACTGAGTCCTAAAAGGGAGTAAAGATTCATACTGCTCTAGCATTTGGTCTATACAGTTTTAAACCCTATGTCTAGGAATGCACTCTTGCAGGTTCTGCTCCAAGCTCAATTTCAGTCTGACCTTCTAGAAGAGATCACATGATTTGTGCCAGATTAATGAATGTGCTACAGTACTGAAATGGGGTTTTTTTTGAAATCTGAGTTTGGAGCGTGTTCAGTACAAAGCATAATGCTGAGAAGGAAGTTAATTTTTCTTTAGCACTGAAGAACCACTTCTTTTGCTTTAAACCTAGAATAAGTTTATCAATGAAAATTATTTGTTCAGTGACATGATATTAAAGCCAGAACACGTGACCTTCAAAAAAAAATATTTACACTAACATTGCCCCTCTTCCTAATATGAGATAACTGAAGTCCACAGAACATAGTTTTTATTATTAAGTTGTACAATATACAATATGAGGAGAGAAAACAGCATTTCAGGCATAGCAACTGATTCACTCGAGTGACTGCAAATCACACTGCATGGGGAGAAATAGGCTTATTGCCCCCACTTTGGCTAAGTACAGTTACCAGAAAGCAGCAATCCTCTACACAATGGGGCCCAACAAAGCAGATAGCACAGGCCAGACTAGCTGTGTCACACAATCAGGAAATCATCCTGCCACAGCCTGAAGTCGAACTCAATGTTCAGCACTATCAAAACTATGGGCCATTCCAACCAAAGCCTTCTACCAACATGTGCCTAGCAGAAAAAGCAGAAGCTCAGCTGTGTCTTTGTGAAGATCCTCCCCAACTTACAAAACCGGGAGAAAGATACTAAAACTAGGAACTGCTCATTTGCAGAATCACACTGCAGCATTTCTCCCTAAGTATTTCTATCTAGTGACCGCATTAGTGCGGCTTATCTACTTTTCCGCTTTCCTTCCCAGCTTAAGTACTTGGGGTGATCTCCCACAACCTGGCAACAAGTAAAGGACTCAGACATCACTCAGCTGAAAAATTGCAGAAGCAGCTGCAACAGGATGGGAAGGTCGGAGCTATCTATGGTACTTTTAGTTCTGAAGCCTGTCAAAAGACCAGAGCTGAAACCTTCCTGACATCTCATGGCAGGAGAAGCCCAGGAGAGAGAAGTTCGAACAGACTCAGTGACATTCGCGTGAGTGCAATCACAAGCCTCCACTCAAGTACTGTATATTCACCAGGCATAAGAGGGGCTAAGCACGCAGCTTTTGACCACAGTGTTTTGTCAGCTTTGAAGTCAGGCTCCATGGCTAAACAGCTTTCCAGGCATTTTCAGAACATACATAGAAACTTTGCAGTTTCCAACCTGCTTGACGATGAACTGTAACCAGAATGGACAAACCACCACTGCAGCACCACTGCAAGGAAGAATTGCTTTGATTTTAAATGACTACTTCTTTTCTGAAAAAGATTTTATTTTTGTCTCACGAAACTTGCTTTTCCTAATTTCTTCTCTGCAAAACGGAGAATTTATGCAATGTGTAGAGCTGGCTGCGCTATGTATAGATACTGTTATAGATCATTATCTTTGATGACCATGTTGAGTTCTTAAACTGTTTGACATTTTTCACACCGGTGTCAGTGCCAGAAAACAGCAGCAGCCGCCATGCAGCCACTTCTCTGTTAACCAGCTAAGATAAAACTCACACAGTTCAAGTACTTTACACACAAGATTTAGTCCTTCCATCCTTTGGAGCACTAACTACCCCAAGGTCAAACAAAAGCCTCATTTCTCTCTCTGAAAACTCCCATTTGCTCAAATTTGAAGGCAGGTGTGCATTTTTCAAATGAGCATCCTGTAGAAGAGTATTAGAATTGGACTATTTTTCTAATGCTCTGCCTCCACAGGGCAACTACCCCAGAAAGCACAAAGCAACTTTATAGAGGATGTGCCCTTCACAGCTCTATGTCACAAGAAACCACATTTTTGCATGTGCAATTGCCGCTGCAACCACCAGATGCTACTGCGGCATTAGAATGAGAGCTGAGAGCTGCTGCTGCAGCGCTCCCCATAGTCCCCTACCGGGGAAGGGATATTATAGTCTTTAATTACATGATCATACGCTATCTCATCCCCCGAGCAGGTGTCCTTTGGAAAAGCATAACAAAGAAAGCTATTGTCTGTAGGGCCCTTCTTTGTTTGCTGGAAAAGTTAGCAGGTACATATTGAACAAAACAAGACTGCAGGGGAAGGGGAACATGTCATGGCTGAGGCTGCTGAACACAATGAAGGTGTTAAAAAGACTGTTGAAAAGGGCTGCATAGTTGGAAGCCTGGGTACAGACACACCATTCTGGCTATCCAGAATTAGAGGATATTTGAGACACTGTATTTCATCTCTCCATGTTTCCATTTCCTCTGTAAAATGGAGATAACACCTGCCAACGTCTCTGAAGTAACTTAATGAGTATTAAACAAATAGTGGCTCTAACATGTTAATGCATTTATACATTAAACTATTAATAGCAGTAAGACTCAGCATTGCACACAGTACAGAGAAAAAAATGGCTATTTAATATACAGCCTTTCAGATAATTTTGTTTTGGTTTCTTTTTTTAAAAAAGCTAAATATGCACAAAACTCAAAAAAGGATACCTACCCAAGGTGTTCTAAGAACCTTTGACAGTATGACATATTTAAAATGTAGCAGCACAACTTAAACTCCAATCTCCTTCCAGGCACACTGAAGGAAAGCTCAGAAGCCAAGGTTAAGGAGAAGCCCTCCGACAGGAAACTTGTAAAGCTGCCAGCACAGCATGGCCACTGCTCCCTTACTGCCACAAAACTTGAGCTCTGGTTGCCTGGCACAAGAAGAACAATGGCCTTGGCATCTCATGCATGGCCAGATGACAAGAACAAAGATAGGCTGCAGAGAATGGGTGAGAAAACCCAAGGTAAATAGTTCAAACAAGTATCCAAACTACACCGAAAGACTAGAGTTAACTCTTAACCCTGTAGTCATGTCGCAGTCTCAATGAATGACCAATCTTTGCATTAATTCCTTCCTCATTTGCTACAACAAAGACAAAGTCTGCACACTGTAAACTGGAGAATTTGAATCATGCAGAGATGAGATAACTAACACCCCTCCAATTCTTCCTCCCTGCATGAGCAGACCTGTGTTTTGCATAGCAGCCCATGCCAGCTCGCAGTAGAACAGCACCGCAGGAAAATAGCTACTGCCCAGGAGGGTGATTCTCTGCTGCTGCAGTAGAAGGGAAAAGGAGAGGCACAGAGGTAGAATTAGTAGCTTAACTTATTCAAAGCAAAGTCATCTTATCACCAAATTGAAGGTAATCAATCATACTGCAAGAGAGAGAGAAATTATGCTTTTTCACCCCTTTTTTTAATCTTAGGATCACAATATCCTGATAAGCAATCGGGCTCAAACATTTAAGCTCAACATGCAGAATCCACAGTCCATTTCTATGATCTCTTTCCC
>NW_010394064.1:8903-9853 GCF_000710305.1 Buceros rhinoceros silvestris
CTTTCCCTTTAGATAGCATTTTTCCTTCATCAAAAGTAAGTTCTTACTGCCCCCATCACCTGATTCTCAGCTCCTTTCTAGAACCACAATCAATTCACAGCTCAAAGCTGAGCAGCTGTCCTGCTGCCTTCCAGCAACTATCCTGCACTGCCTTGCCCGCCACCATTTAAATGAATGACATGCAGGTTCCTTTCCTCTCTTCTTCCCCCTTTTCCTCAGTCAGAGAAAACAGGAGCCTGTGACATAGGCCAGGTTCCCTCCCTTTCTTTTCCCTATGTACTCGGCAGCACATTCTGTGCTGCAGAGCATTCAGAGAGATTCATAAAGGAATGTTGCTAAAATGGCATCACTAACCTAGGCAAATATCAGGGATTGCTTTTGTCTGTATAACTGCCTGCGGTACAGTGCTGCAGGGTGCAGAACTGGGATGGGATAAAGGACAGGAGCTAGCTGGTCAAGGAATGTGGTAGAAAGGGGTAAAGGTTAAAAGACCATTGTTCAAAAGCACAAAAGGATGTTAAGGTCAACCTTTCTGGATTAGGACTTCAGGGTTGGTAGTTTTTCCCAGTGCTTGCTCACCTGGATCTTACTGTCAGGACTGGCTTGTGGGTTTGTGGTTGACTAAAGAAGGAAGGGTTTTATCATTTTATCTTGAACATTACAAAAGATTTTTTTTTTTGAAGCAACAGGACAGTTCTACTCCTTTCTTAAGTAAGTTTTGCGGACTCTTTTTC
Organism: Buceros rhinoceros silvestris; assembly: GCF_000710305.1. Classification (NCBI taxonomy): domain Eukaryota; kingdom Metazoa; phylum Chordata; class Aves; order Bucerotiformes; family Bucerotidae; genus Buceros; species Buceros rhinoceros. The sequence goes on from NW_010394064.1 coordinate 9,638, forward strand.
TCATGTAAGCCACTGTGAGTTTACTGAGACAAAGGCAGTGGGATGAAAGAATAATATAAATATGCGTTCATGCGTGTCCGAGAAAAAATAGCATCCTAACGTTCCCTCTATATTACCACAACTACATGCATCACAGATTGAGTTTTGATTACTGATTAATCTACTAACTGATTACTCTAATAAAAGATTAATTTATTTTATCATTATATAAATAAT
>NW_010394065.1:0-1382 GCF_000710305.1 Buceros rhinoceros silvestris
TCCCAAAACTGTCCCCACATGTCCCCAAAGCGTCCCCAGATGTCCCCAAGGTGTCCCTGAAGTGTCCCCAGGCGTCCCAGATGTCCTCAGGGTGTCCCAAAGTGTCCCCAAGTATCTCCAAAATGTCCTCAAAGTGCCCCCAAACATCCCAAAACTGTCCCCAGATGTCCCCGGATGTCCCCAAAGTGTCCCCAGATGTCCCCAAAGCGTCCCCAAAATGTCCCCAAGTTGTCCCCAGGTATCCCAGATACCCACAGGGTGTCCCAAAATGTCCCCAAGTGTCTCCAAAACGTCCTCAAAGTGTCCCCAGATGTCCCCAAAGTGTCCTCAGGGTGTCCCAAAATGTCCCCAAATGTCTCCAAAACGTCCCCAGATGTCCCCAAAATGTCCCCAAAATGTCCCCAGATGTCCTCAGGGTGTCCCAAAATGTCCCCAAGCGTCTCCAGAATGTCCTCAAAGTGCCCCCAGATGTCGCCAAAGTGTCCCCAAATGCCTCCAAAATGTCCCCAGATGTCCTCAGGGTGTCCCAAAATGTCCCCAAGCGTCTCCAGAATGTCCTCAAAGTGCCCCCAGATGTCGCCAAAGTGTCCCCAAATGCCTCCAAAATGTCCCCAGATGTCCTCAGGGTGTCCCAAAATGTCCCCAAGCGTCTCCAGAATGTCCTCAAAGTGCCCCCAGATGTCGCCAAAGTGTCCCCAAATGCCTCCAAAATGTCCCCAGATGTCCTCAGGGTGTCCCAAAATGTCCCCAAGCGTCTCCAGAATGTCCTCAAAGTGCCCCCAGATGTCGCCAAAGTGTCCCCAAATGCCTCCAAAATGTCCCCAGATGTCCTCAGGGTGTCCCAAAATGTCCCCAAGTGTCTCCAAAACGTCCTCAAAGTGTCCCCAGATGTCCCCAAAGCGTCCCCAAAATGTCCCCAAGTTGTCCCCAGGTATCCCAGATACCCACAGGGTGTCCCAAAATGTCCCCAAGTGTCTCCAAAACGTCCTCAAAGTGTCCCCAGATGTCCCCAAAGTGTCCTCAGGGTGTCCCAAAATGTCCCCAAATGTCTCCAAAACGTCCCCAGATGTCCCCAAAATGTCCCCAAAATGTCCCCAGATGTCCTCAGGGTGTCCCAAAGTGTCCCCAAGTATCTCCAAAATGTCCTCAAAGTGCCCCCAAACATCCCAAAACTGTCCCCAGATGTCCCCGGATGTCCCCAAAGTGTCCCCAGATGTCCCCAAAGCGTCCCCAAAATGTCCCCAAGTTGTCCCCAGGTATCCCAGATACCCACAGGGTGTCCCAAAATGTCCCCAAGTGTCTCCAAAACGTCCTCAAAGTGTCCCCAGATGTCCCCAAAGTGTCCTCAGGGTGTCCCAAAATGTCCCCAAATGTCTCCAAAA
>NW_010394065.1:1486-1800 GCF_000710305.1 Buceros rhinoceros silvestris
AGTTCCCCAAGTGTCTCCAAAACGTCCTCAAAGTGTCCCCAGATGTCCCCAAAGTGTGCTCAGGGTGTCCCAAAATGTCCCCAAATGATCCCAGGCTGTCCCTAAAGCGCCCCCAAGGTGTCCCCGCAGTGTCCCCAGGGTGTCCCCACCTCGTCCTTGAGCTGGGCCAGGAAGAGGGGCAGCAGGTGCTCCACGGTGTTGTCCTTGCCCAGGATCGGGGACAGCCCCATGATGACGGAGGCCAGCGCCGACTTCACGTGCTGGTTGGCGTCCGACACCAGCTCCTGGGGACACCGCGGGGACACCGTGGGGGA
>NW_010394066.1:0-4340 GCF_000710305.1 Buceros rhinoceros silvestris
GGGTGTGCGCTGCCCCCGCGCCCGAAGAGGCGGGCAGAGGCCTTCCGGGCTGCGGGAGATACCGCAGCGCAGCTGCTGTCTGGAGAAAAACACAAACACGGTCTTCAGGGGCAGCGCAGGGAATAACCTGGTTCGCGTTGGTCTGATTTGTGTAATATTAGAGCGCGATCTTGGAGGAGAGCGCAATTAACTGAAGTAGGCCAAAAGGCATTGCAGCTGTCTGGGGAAAGGAGGGCTGGAATGCCTGTGTCTTATCCTTGTTTTTCTTATGCAAGGCAGGACTTCAGATCAGGTAGATAAAATCTGCTGTCAGCCCAGCGTTTGTTGCTGTTCCTCGCAGGAAACCATTAATGGAGCTGGAGAAGACAACTAGAGGAGTTCTCAAGTTGCAAAGAACTGAATAAAGAGGAGACAGCAAGTAGTTTTGAAATACGAGTCTTGAAATCTTAACAAAGGTCCCAATAATTCTTCCTGGGATTCCTTTTTCTGAAGGTTTTCATTGCCGTTCACTGCCCAGAAGTTGGATGCGATTGATCGGTTTTGGCAGTGAAACTAAGTTGGCAGTCCTTGCCAAAGTGGATAAGGAACAGACTGTAGTACATTGAGAATTTGGTTAAGTATGGCACTACCAGAAACAGAGTGGAATTTATGTAAAAGAATAAAGTATGGGTTTTTCTTATAAAATTGGTAATAAGCAAGAATTTTACCAGCTGTAAACAAATTAGCAGGTGAGGAGCCCTTGCTGTCCCAGTTAGTCACAGAATGACTGTGCGTTCTCATTGATGTGGCTGGTATGAGTCTACCTTTTATTATGGGAAGCACTTCCAGTAGAGACAGAAAAGTATGGGTTTGTAGTAGGTGCTTTTGTGATCTCTGCTGATGCTGTTGAGATTATTCACACTCAGGAAGGGTAAGTGCAGACTCTAAGATGCGCAGAGAAATGCTGTGGTATTTCCCAGACTTTTTTACCGTGGCCACTGTATTCTATGATAATTTGTCCTTACTCTCTTTTTTCTCCCCTTGCTCCTCCAGCATGTGTGAATGAGTAGAGCCCTCAAAGTGGAGGCTGCAAAAGAAGGAAAGGAAGGAGAACCAGTTAGGGACCGCCGTTATTGTTCCCTTCCCCTCTCAGATCCCCAAAAGTTGTATGTGGTCTCAACTTCTTGACAGGTGTACACGTAACACTAGGAAAATAGCAGATGAAGATTACTGGGGGTGGAAAGATGTCATACAGCATCAGACCAAACAGTCCATTCTGGAGTTTTCAGTCTTGCACTTGGGAGAGTTTGTGTGCCTGTATGTGAAGGGGTGAGAGAGTGATGTCTAGGATCGCCTGCTCTCTGGTCCCCTTTAGTGTAGCCCTCTCCTTGCAGCTAGAATGGTCTTGTGAACCTCCCTGCAGAATAAAGACCTGCCCTTCTACTTCTAGAAGGGTTTGGTTGTTTCACAGAGCTGTTAACGGAAAGGGTTTTGATGGCACAAGAGGAAATGAGTATGGAATGATGGTGGTACGTGGACTGCAGATCTGAGAAGTGGCTTTCATGTGTTAGAGCAGTGAGGTTCTGGAATGGCCTTGGCTGTGCTTGGCCCTAAAGCGTTAGTGGGAGTGAAATACCAAAGTACTTCCGAACAGACATCAGTTAGTGCCTGAGAGGGATTCTGAAGGGGAATTGAGAGGGATTACCCTTGAGAAGCGTAATACCTTCTATTACAAGAAATAAGATGGGATCCAGAGGTCGCTTCCAACCCAAGGAATCACCAGAAGCAACGCTGAGTTCTTGGACATCTGGATTTTCAGCTTGCAAAGGAACGTACAGTTAGATAAGACAGTGTCAAAGTCGGAAAGGGGGGATCATGCGGAGCTTTGTCTGCTGTCATCCCTTCCTCACTGTTGTTCTCTCAACCCTTCCAAAAGGGACCCTTTCGCCATCCACCGGCAGCACATGAACCGCATGCTTTCTGGAAGTTTCGGGTTTGGCCCGCTCCTCGGCATTACTGATGGGACCACACCTGGGGCTCGCCAGGCTGGCCGTAGGATGCAGGTAAGAGAGGGCCTGAGTACAGGACAGGATTTCTTGAACTGCCTTCTTCCCTTCTCTCTTCCACTGTTGCTGGGTTGGGTACACCACTCACCTTCACGCAGATGGTGGGCACAGAATTAATCTCGAAATTGGTGGCGTTCTTGTGCTCTTCTTTACTTAGGCGCATTAATAGACTGAACTCAACTGTGTTCTCGGTTGAATGGGAGGAAGGGAAGAATTATGTGTTGTTTTTCAAGGACGTAAACCAATGTAACTGGGAGAAATTTAGGAGCATCACCTTCTGTCGCGTTTGTTAGGGGTGATATGGTTTGAACGGCCTCGAGTCTGTGGGGCATTTTCTTGATCTGTTGGTTGGGCCTGAGTGTTTCCAGTGCTGTTTCTGAGGGTGTTCTGAGGAGGTTCTAGTGTCTAGCTGTTGCAAAGCCATTCTCATTTCTGTTTTTCTGTTGTCCTGGCAGGCAGGAGCTGTTTCACCCTTTGGGATGCTCGGCATGGTAAGTTTTCTGGTTTTTTTCTGGGACAAGCTTTCCAAGCTCCATACCGAGACTCATCAGCGCTGCGTGCAACCGGTGCTAAAAATGTAGCCATCTGTGAGCAAGACCATCTATCCTGATGAGTAGTGAGGGTGGGAAGGTGTGAAGAGATCAGAATGAGCGCTAAATTTATAGTAAATGGAATATGGAAGAGGGTATTGAACTGAAACCGAAGGCAGCTGGTTTCTCGTGGACCTCTCCCTGAGAGCTGCTATATGACTTCAGGCCTTTCCCTTGTTTCCCCTCTAATGTTTTAATCTAGTCTGTGAGCTCTTTTAGAGGAGAGATTCTAACTGTGTTGATAGGGGGAAGTTTTATTTGCACCGTGACCAGAGAAGAGCCCTAAAGCTGTTATAGCACCATATTTCATGGGAATTGGGACAGTTAATATCCGGGAGGAGCAGATAGTCTCTTAATAACCTCATATGTCTAAAAAGAAGCTGCAGCTCTGTTCAGAGGTAATGGAGGAACTGTGACAATGCAAGGAAAAGACTTGGCCATCTGTAGGCAGAGGCAGTTATTGAGCCTCCTTTGCCAGTGGTGGCAGGTGGAAAAGCCAACGAAATACTTCAGGTGAACAGGACTGGAATGAGAATGGCTTTGTGTTTGTGAGAACGCTGTGCTGATCTTGTCGTATAACTAAAATAATACCGCGGAGATAGGTTATGCCAGACCCAGCAACTTCAGCTGCCTTGCTCTCAGGATTGCCTCAGTGAAAGAGACTTAAGCATCCCAGAATGGTAGCTCAGGGAAGGATTAATAAGAATACAAACAGATAGACTTCAAAGTTTAATAGCACTGTGTGTGAGTACTGCTCTGCTGGAAATGAGAACAAGAGGCTACTTGAGGAAACAAAAAAATTCAACAAGTTTAAACTGGCGTAGTAATTTTGTTTACATATGGCACAACTAACCTGTGTGACCTGCTGGCCCAGTGTATTACTGCAGCCTTTAGGTTTACAGGGTTAAAAAGTCAGGGGAAAATAAGAAAACTTTATTATGTCAGAAAGAATACAATCAGTGGAAATTTCCTAGTGGTTTAAATTAAGAGTTGACAGTGATGAAGTGAAAACGTCATCATGAGGTGAAACCATCTCTTATGGTCAAGATCAGTGTCAGTACACATCCCGAGATTTCTTGTCTTGGCTCTGGTGAGTGCCCAGACTCGCAAAGCCCGGTGCATTGGGAGTCAGACACAAATTAAAAGAACAATCTTTGCTGTATCCAGAGATCTGGATAGCCAGAACATAGGAGCAGCGCAACCTGAGAGAATGGAGAGAACAGCAACCCCAAATCCTGGGGTATTTTTCCTGCACTACTGAAAGAAAGGGGAAAGAACAGGCTTTTCCCTCTTAGGAAGCAGGTTTTTGTCCCTTGCAGATAGGTTGTTACACTTTCCGCCTGTATCTTTCCAAACTGACTATTCTCGTGTTCTCTTTTTATCAGGCAGGTGGCTTTCTAGATATGTTTGGGATGATGAACGACATGATTGGGAACATGGTAAGAACCCTCCATAAACCAGCCCGTACTGAGGGAGGTACTGAGGGTGCTCCCTCTGGTGTCTCCCACCTTATTGTGCCCTTTGGTATGGGTTGTACTCAAGTTGCCAAGGCAGCAGAGGCTGTAAGCCTTGCTTCACGACCAGGATTCAGTGACAGAGAGCTTGTTCCTGAGTTGTGCCCTCTGAGTGCAGGGAGGAATGATGAGTGAGGAGGGGAGTGTGGGAGCAGACTCGTTTAGCAAGAAACAAGAATTAATTCAGCCGG
>NW_010394066.1:4434-10528 GCF_000710305.1 Buceros rhinoceros silvestris
AGGAAGATGTATTCTCCAGAAAGATGGACCCGTGGGAATTATATTCCTTCTAGTGTAATTTTTTTCCTACTTCATTGTATATAGAGAGAATTAACTGCCCTCTCTTCTTCCCTCCTGTTCCTTCTTCTTACCATTCCACTTTTCTTCTTGCAGGAGCATATGACAAGTGGTGCTAACTGCCAGACATTTACTTCCTCAACTGTCATCTCCTATTCCAACCTGGGTGATGGGCCCAAAGTCTATCAAGAGACCTCAGAGATGCGTTCAGCACCTGGTGGGGTAAGGAGGAGCCTGCAGTAAGTTGCCTCAGCTTGAGGCTCCTGGTTTTGCTGTGGGTGGATAGACTGTGTTCGGTGGCTCAGTGCTGTCCGCCCACAGCGCTTCTGCTTTGCAGTCAGTTGCAGTTTGAGGAGTGTGGTGTGACTCACTGAACCATGCCGAGGGTCACGGAGGGGATGGGAAGTGCTGGCGGGGGGGAATCCATTTTTCCCGCTTCGTTGTGCTGCATCTGACGTCCTGGGAGTGGTGGCAGTGCAACGAGGCTGCAGTACTGCAGGAAAGAATCAGAGTGCCTTATGGGACCAAGCGAATGAATTCAAACGTTGATCCTACCTGGGAATCTGCCCTCAGATCCGTGAGACTAGACGGACCGTGAGAGACTCGGACAGTGGCTTGGAACAGATGTCGATTGGACACCACATCAGGGAGCGGGCCCACATCATGCAGCGATCCCGGAACCATCGCACAGGTGACCAGGAGGAGAGGCAGGACTACATCAACATGGATGAAAGTGAGTACTGCCCGTGTCCTCATCCCAGCAAACCCAGCTGCTGCTTCCCCACCACCTCCCCATCTGAGCTTGGTTTTCCCTCACACAGGTGATGCAGCCGCATTTGACGATGAGTGGAGGCGAGAGACATCCCGTTTTCGGCCGCAGCGGGGGCTGGATTACCGACGTCACGAAGGCAGTAGTGGCCGTCGGGCTGAAGGGACTCGTCTTGCGATCCAGGGCCCTGAGGATTCTCCTTCGAGACAGTCTCGTCGGTATGACTGGTGAACCCAGGGCAGACCTTGTGGGGGGTGCAGTGTGACCACCCCCAAATCTACCTACACACTCTTGTAAGTCTTTAACAAGTTTTTTCCCTCCTATTCTTCTCTGTGGTTGCCCCATAGCCATATGGGGTTTTTTTCATTGCCCCAATCTAAGGCGATTTTGAAGCGTTGCTTGGAAGTGGGTTTCCCCATTTAATCTAGAGAGCAGGGCAAGATGCGAATTTTGAGAAAATACTGTTCTGAATGGGAAAGAGGAAACTGTTCAAGTGAGCTTTGTCATGCACAAAAAAGTGTAGTGCCAGCCTTAACTGATGGTTGAAATGGTATGAAATGGTGTAGGGTTGCAGTCTGTAGAGTGTTTGTACTGTCATTGCGTGGAACTTAGGGACAGATCATTTGCTGTTGGTCCAGTTTGAAATATAAGTAAGTGCTGGTGTCTGCTCTCCTCTGATTTGAAAAGGGTTCACTGGGATGTGATCTAGTGCTTGAAAAGGGACTTTTTTCCTTTTTGTTGATGCCTAGACATCAGTTTAAACACGTCTTTGTCCTTCTTCCGTGCTGCTTTCTAGTCACCACTTAATCTTTTTGTGTTCTCCATTTCTCTTTCTCCCAGGTACAGACAGTGAAACTCTGAAGCCCCTTCAAAGCACCACTTGGACCCTCCTCAAATTTAGTATTAACCTTTCTCCCACTTAAGAATTGAAACAAAGCAACTAATCTTCTGCATTGATCTTTTTTGCCCCATTTGGGTGCTCCAGGGGGCATGGGGAATCTGATGTGCAAGGAACACATTAATTGCCCATTTCCTTTCTCCTCTCTCTTGGTTCTGTTCTTCCTGTCAGTAGTGGGCATGAGGAGCTGCCACCTCGCCTCTTCCATCCTTTCCACTGTTTCTGTTTGGGTTGGGCTGGTTCTGAAGTGTTGTGGTTTAGGCCCGCTCAGCCAGCAACACCACTCACTCACTCACTCACTCCTCCCCGCCCGAGTGAGATAGGGAGGAGAAAATGTAACAAAAGACTCGAGAGTCAAGATGAGGACAGGGAGGAATGACTCGCTAGTTACGGTCACGGACGAAAAACGGATTCAAGTTGGGGAAACAGCATCAGTTTAATTTAAATGCCACCACCAATCTACCAATCAAATCAGAGCAGGATAGTGAGAAATACAACCAGAGCTTAAAAACACCTTCCCCCACCTATTGCATTTCTCTCCTGCTCCGGCATGGAGTACTTCTGCTGGAGATGGTTCTCTGTGAACTTCTGCAATGTCAGTCCGTTTCACGGGCTGGAGCTCTCCTCAAACTGCTCCAGCACAGGTCCTTTCCAGGAGGGTTAAGTCCTCCCAGCAACAGACCGCTCCAGTGTGGACTTGCCTCGGAGCAGTGGCTGCCTTTGGGTGCAGTTGCTTGCTCCAGCGTGGGGCGCTCCGTGGGCCGCCGGTGGATGTTGCCCCGCTGGTAATCTCCATGGGCTGCGGGGGGTCAGCCTGTCCTCTCACCACGGGCTGCAGGGGAGGCTCTGCCCCAGGGCACCTCCCCCCTCCTCCTTCACTGACCTTGGTGTCCACACGGTTGTTCCTCTCACATCACACTCCTCTCCAAAACAAGGGGAGTTGCCCGGCAGGTTTTTTTCCCCCCACCCAGCTCTCAGATATGTTAGTTACCAGAGAGGTGCCGATTGGCTTGCCCTTGATCAGAGGTGGCTCTGACTTGGAGCTAGGGGAGCTTCTAGAATCTTCTTCAGGAGCCACACTTGTAGCCGTTGGCTCGCTACCAAAATCCACCAGACAGAACCCCAACGCATCAAGTCTGTGTTTAGTCCCCTGCGAAAGAAATAGGAGGGAATCCTGCTAGAGCGCTGTGCTGGTGCCCTCGCTGGGACAGAGGCTTTGGTTCTCCTGCTCCCTGGGGCAGCTGTGGAGAAGCGGAAAGATGTGTGAGTTACGGAGGGGAGGAGCAGAGCAAAAGCTGGATCAGCCTGTGGCCCCCCCACCCTTGACCCCTCTTCGATCAGCTCCCCCACTTTTTTTAATTTGTGAAACTTGTAACTAGATGTTTACTGAATAAAGAAACAAACTGTAAAGAATTGTGGTATCAGTCTTTGCCTTCAGCTGACCTAATGGTGCCTGCTGTGGAATTAAGTAACCCTTCTAATAGCCTTGGGAAATTGCTGAGGAGAAACGTGGTGTTTAATTCTAAGGCTTTATTTTCTTACCAAAAAAAGCCTTATAGCCTTCCCGTATAGTTACAAAGTGAGATAACGCTCAACGTGGAAACGGTGAAAGAAGACCCCAGGACCCGCCGTTAGCGAAAATGCCCTTTAATTGCTGTAGGTTTGCTGTGCACTCGAGAGGTTGGTTGGTCTCTCTCACGACCTGGTCATCTGTGCAGCCCTGAATTGGGCCTCTGGGGATTCTGCACAGCCGGGGAACATTTCCATTCTTTTTTGACTGTTTCCCTGCAGTTGAGGCTGACATTGTTACAAATGACCTTTTTCAGCTTCTTCAGTATTACGTGGAGCCTGAAAGGCATTAGGAATACAGGACTGGGGAAGATTTCCAGGGTTCCTGGACTGGTTTCCCGCTCCAGCATGCACCCTTACGTAAACCTTGTCATTAATTCATGTGGAACAGAAGGCAGGAAATTGATGTGTGACTTACGCTGGAAAGTGGTGTGACAGGATCTTGCTGTCTGTCACCATGTTGTACGTGCAGGCACTAACCGAGGGACAGACGCTTCGCTGAGGAGTACCTTGCCCTGAAATCAGTGTGCAGAGTCCAGCCCCTGAAAGCTCAGGGCAGTTTGCGCATGTTCCACCCTTCAAGGAAGCGCAGGGCAGAGCCTTACCTGATGGCAGCTCTGTCCCTGCTTCCCCGCACTGCTTTGTCCCGTAGCAAACCCCAGTGGGAGTCCTGGTCTTCAGGGTGATGGCTCCACGTCCAGGAGCATTTGAAGAGGTCTTCAGCATCTGGGAGAGGGAAGGGAGGGACTTTGGCTGAGGCAAAGTGTTGGAGGGCCATAAGCCAGCTGCCCCTGGAAGTCACCTGAGCTTCTGGAGCTGTCATGGTGAAGGCATCCTCCAGGATTCCCGTTCTTGGCAGGTCCCGGCCGCCCATGCCCGGGTCTGTGATGTCCGGAGGTAGAGCAGCGACTCTTTCATGGGCACCCCCTTGCCGTGGGGAAGGAGCTTGCGTGCCCTTGTGAGGTTGAGAGCTGTGCTGGTGGTGGCATGTGCCTCCGGTGGGGTCTCCCAGGCCAGACAGGTCTCAGCTGAAGGGTCAGACACAGTGTGTCCACGGGCAGGATGGGCTCACTAGCCTTCGGGCACCATCCTAGGAGAAGGACAACTCTGACTCCAAACCCGGGCAGATGGAGCTCGTTCAGCCCTGTAAGGCATCCATCATCTAAGAGAAGGACACTCTAACCAAACCTACGACCCGAGGACTTCGCTGTCACCGTCCAAGCTCGCTGGGCCCTGGCAGATGAACCTCAGGTGTAAAGGGTGGAGCCAGTTCCGTGCACGCTGCGCCTCACCTAAAAAACCCACCGCGCAGCCCCGAAGGGTGCACTCATCGCTTGCAGTGAGCGTGGGAAAAGCCCTTCCCAGATCTTCGTTCACAAAGCCAAGCCATGATGATGATGATAGTGAAGGCAGACCATGAAGAGAGCAAGGCTGAATGAGGAGCTGCACAGAAAAAAGCAGGACTTGGAGAACGTGTAGTGTCAGACGAGTCATCCTGGGGTTGCCAGACTTTGAAAGAAGGAACTGGAGTAACAGCTGCCCTGGGCTCAGTGGTAGTCTTGAGCTGGTGTGAGATGTCAGACCTGGTGTTTTGATCTAGTGAAGAACCAGCGGAGCTCAGAAAGATGCTTGCAGCATCAAGTGAGTGATGGTAACCAGCCACAGAGCCCTTGTCATTCCTTGAGGCAAAGCTTCTGAGAAAGAGAATAGGAGGATGGGCATGATAGTGGTGGGAATTAACCTGGGCCTTGGAAATGCAGGGATCCGTTCATCTTTCAGCATGGAATTCCTAATCTCGATCTCACCCTTTTAACTGCATCCAGCCTCTGCACCCTGTTGGGTGTCGTCCTGCTTACGGATCTGGGACCCTTGGATCGGGGACACTTGTGTGCTCTCCCGCTCTGTGGTGGGGGTATGACTGGTACAGCTACTTGAGCCTCACCAACTGGCGTACAGTAATTTGCAAGATCTCAGCCTTCTCTGGGCATGAATTTGATCTGTTCTCCCAAGTAACAAGTGATAGGATGAGAGGAAACGGCCTCGAGTTGTGCTGGGGGAGATTTAGTCTGGATATTCAGAAAAATTTCTTTACAGAAAGAGTGGTCAAGCATTGGCACAGGCTGCCCAGGGAGGTGGCGGAGTCCCCATCCCTGGAGGGGTTTAAAAGACGTGTGGATGTGGCGCTGAGGGACAGGGTTCAGGGACCCTGGCAGTGCAGGGGGAACGGTTGGACTCGATGATCTTAAAGGTCTCTGCCAACCAAAATGATTCTGTGATTCTGTGGCAAGGCTCTGGTGGTCTAGGGAAATGGAAAAGGGGTTCAGCTGGAGAATGGCCTTGTGTTAAGGTGTGGAAACAGGGAGAGGAGACCAGAAGAGAGTCTTAGAGATCCCAACCCCAAAAGCAAGTATGAGAAGTATACTGAGAGGATCTCTCCTTCTCTAGTCCCAAGGCCGACATGGCATGTCACCCTCTGGCTTCAGAGAGCACGAGGGAGCTTCAGGAGCAGCCGGAGGTTCCTGAAGAAGGGAACCTCCCTTGACTCTTCCCGTCCTGGAAGGCCATTCTTCACCTGCTGCCTGGGGTTCTGCTGAAGATGCCTTCTCAGCTGCCCAGGCTGGCGTTGATCCCGGCATGGTGGTGCTCTTCCGTCAGTGGCTCGAGGGACTCTAAAGAAGAGGAGAGAATGTGAAGGCAGGGAGCGAAGGGGCAGGTCTGTACCACTGCCGGAGCAAGATACAGGGGCACCGCTGCCCTCGCAGAACGGCTCCAGGCACGCGTGGGGGGCTCCCCTTTGGCAA
>NW_010394066.1:10707-14719 GCF_000710305.1 Buceros rhinoceros silvestris
GTGCGGAGAATTGCACAGAAGCAACAACGAGGGGTGTGCGTGTGCACAACCGATGACTTCCTGCTCTTCCTCTGTCTTTAGAGAAGCTGTGAGAAGCTCTAGGTTCTTGTAAGCAGGTGCCCAAGTGCAGCCGTGCGCAGCACTGCCCCAGCGGAGCTGCCTCAGTACAAGAACACACGTGCAGTCAGAAAGTCCAGCTGCGTTAGACCACACTACCTCCAGCGTTTAGACCAACCTACCTCTGGTTACTTTTCTTCCTTAGTTTCCAGTGAAGTGCTCTCCTGTTAAAAGTAGTCCACGTGCTCTGTCAGGGCAAAGGGAAGGTCTGGGATGATGATCTGGTGTTTCTGAGATGTCTGTGACAGCTCTTCTGGTAGGATGGAGGAAGAGAAGGTTGGGTGTTCCTAACATGAAAGTCAAACGGTGTTTGTTTAACATGCACAGGGCGTGGTTCCAGGACGCCCGTAATCCATCTGATGGAGACAATCCATCTTCACTCCTTCTCCCACAGCTGTCACCTTCAAAAGGGACTAGTGGGAGCACCAAGGCAATGCGGTTCAGTGGAGCTTTTGGAGCAAGTAGGGCACCTGGAGCGAGAGAGGGGCCTGCTGTGCTTGAAAGGTGGGCAGGAAAAAGGTAGGGGTCAGAATGGGGTGTCGAGAGGCTGGAAACACTGGCAGAAAGATGGGTGACGTAACCTTGGGTAAGAGTTCATTAGCTACGTACAAATAGAACAGAAACTTCAGAGGTCTGGTTTGTGGCGTATTCAGTTTTCCGTATTTGAAAATCTATTGTGAAAGGAAGAGCCGTTCGAGCTCGTGGGAACTTTGTCCTTAAACGTTGTCGGTAGCCCTGAAGCTCTGTGCACCTTTCACGGTGCTTTTTAAAGCATTGTAGAATACTGGAGCGGTAAGGTGGGTCTGGGGACGTTAACCCTGTGCCAATACTTGTAAACAGTAAATGAGAGGATACCCACAGCTGTAAACCAGGTAACCTGACACCAAGTCAAGGTAAGGGATGGAAAATGCATTAAATTTAAAAATAAAAAATGGATGTATCAGCTTTTATACTGTTCTCGATCTCAGTTTCTCACAATTGCTCTTGTCCAACAGCTGTAATATTTGCAGATTGAATCATGGCTGGGCTTAACAAAGGCACTACAGCAACCTAAAGTTGAAGGTTACACCAGCGCAAGGTCTCCTCCTTAGCCACAGAAAGCTCTGCCGTGACTTAAAACAACTAAATAATTATTAAAACAACAAAAGGGCTGATACTATAAATTCTAATTCGCTGATAGATTTCGAGTAACAAGGGGGGAAAGAGACCCCAGAATACGCAATTCTTTCTAGTAGGATGCTGTTCTGAAACTAACGCTCATTAGTACCTTGATTAATGACCCGAAAGAAGGTACTAAACCAATGCTGATGATGCTTTCCGAGGACCCAAGGAACAATGAAAGTGATAAATGATGGAAAAAGATGAGATGTGCAGAGCAGTCCATACCTCGTGGCGGTGGTGTTTATTTATAAGCAGCGAGTATTTATGGCTGCACTGAAAGCAGAAAGACATTCACCCAGGAACAAAACTGCGATCTGTCAGGATGGAGGGCTGTTGTCTGGAAACCCTGGAGGGACTCCAGAAAGAATTAGGGCGTGGGGAGGTAACCAGGAAGATGAACGGTACTTGCATCACTCTTCACTCGTGGAGCTGGGTTGCGCTGGGTTGCGTTAGCCTGCGTTCACCGAGAAGGGAGGTCAAGTTCCTCCCCGACATCGCACTAGTGTGAAATCTGAGTACACGCCATCAGGAAGGACGCCAAAGATTAGAAGGACTCGAGAAGGGGGCGACAAGGATGACTTTAAGCCTGGAAACCGACTGGCGCTAGAAGACGACATGAACTCAAGACCTGTGCGAGGGCTCGTTCCAGTCCCGCACGGGCTGGCGTCACCTGTGGGGGAACAGGGCTGCTGAGAGCAGAGGGCCCTTTAACCCGGCAGAAAACCTGCCGCTACCCAGTGGTGGAGAGGGACAGGAGATGCAGACCTTCACGGCAGAGCGAGATCGCTGGAGCGTAGCCGGGTTTTCCAGCTCTCGTTGCTCCACACGTAGACGGGGTGTCTCAAAGAGAGGCTGGAGAGCAGCACAGGAGCGGGGTGAGGTGGCTTTCGGCCACTTGAGAAGCCAAACGATGTGATTACGCCTGTGCCTTCAAGCTTTGACACCCCGTGAATCGGAGAGGAAAGCAGGCTGGCACAGCGCTAGGCTGCCGGGGAGGGTGGGAAGGGGAAGAAGGGACCTGGTGACTTGAGGGGGACTTTAGAGCACATGGGACCGCAGAGCAAGATGCAGGAAACGGGTTGGTCTGTGGGCACAAGGGTTGGTTTGGGAAACAGCTGTATGCTTCCGGGGGCAGAGTGTAACATGCCCACGGCCGTGGCACCGACTCCAGTGCTGGAGAACAACAGGATTTAAAATAGGCCTCAGTACGGGGTCTAGTTTAAAATCACTTGTCGGAGTTTGCAACATTTGTCAACTTCCCAAAACACTAAAAAAATGACTTGGTTTTATTTTTCAGCACTGTCTTAAATGTAACTGTTTTTCCTCCTGGTAATTTTCTTTTCTAAAGACAACACTTCAAAAAACATCCCCATGGGGAACCTCCACTTCTGTCATTATTACTTCCACTTTCTCCTCACATCTGGCTGGGTTTATAAATCCTGAGGACGCTTAGTAAAAAGTGAGGGGCAGGAGGGGAAAGGAGGTGATACAGCGGAAGGGGAATGGAAGAGACAACACCTATCTCCAGCTGCTGGTGCCGTAAGGATGAGAGGTGAGCTGATGAGACGTCACCCCCGAAGAGAGCTGTGCCCATCTGTAGGATAGACCACGAGCTGCGGAGAGCTCACAGCGCGCGAGGGGCCTGGGTTGGCTGGTTAAGCCCAGTGAAGTCTGTACTCACGGGAAATAAACACCAGAGAGGAAGAACAGCTTCAGCTGAAGCCGTACTGGCACAGGTACAAGCGAATATAAACGAGCTGTGAATCCATTTAAGCTGGAAATTAGAAAAAACTTTCTCATCAGTACAGCAGTCAGCTTCTGGGGCAGCCTGCCAAGGAGACGAGTGGGGGCAATAAAATTAACCAGGTTTTGGTTGGCGTTTGAGGAGCTTTCACTCCTCGGTTGGATTGTGAGATGGTTCTGGTAAGAGATCCCACTCGTCACTAGGAGCCTCCTTCTCACTTCTCTCTCACCAGACATCATCCCTCTTCCGTGTTCCTAAGCCAGTGCTAAACGCTGCAGAGGCAGATGCGGGGAACCTGCAGGAGACAGGGCAAAGCCTCCCAGAAACGTTTTCTCCTGATCTGAAGGGGCTGGGGCTTCTTCACTCGTGCCTTGGAGCAGGAGGGCTTAGAGTTGCTTTTAACACATGCACAAGCGCTACAGCAATTCTGGACGTTCTCGTTACCCACGTAAGGGTGATGGCTCTTGGATCCAGCTGACATTTCAGTGTTTATTGGATTAATTGGAACATGAATTCGGTTGCACATTGCACAGAGAGTTTTTGCAGATTAACTCCTTTCCCTGTCGGGGGCAGAGCCTGCCACCAGCAGAGGTGGCAGACAAAAATCCAGCCCCGTTCCACCCTGCAGCAGCAGAGATACTCACAGAGAACGGGGCAGCCCTGAAGAGGTGGGTGGTGGAGGAACCAGTAGAGGAAGCGGGTGGGTTTTCTTCTGAGTATTGCAGCTGAGCAATGATTAGTACTAGGAAAAGGGATGAGGAAAGAAGAGCCCTGCAGGAGGGAACACAGACAGGCCCCCACAGAGAGGATGGTAGAGAGGGAGAGGGGTCACGGAAGAAAAATGAGCATCTATTCAGGGCATAAAAGGGAGACAAGAAGGATATTGGAGATCCGAGAGATGCATTTTACAGCTACTGGCACGGACCGTGGGATCTTCTGACTATTCTACCTTGCTCTGCGTTGTAGTCCGGCAGAGCCAAGGGCTGGTCC
>NW_010394066.1:14822-18800 GCF_000710305.1 Buceros rhinoceros silvestris
GGGCGAGGACCAGGCCCGACCCTCGGCGGCGGCTGCCAGCAGGGAGCCTGTGCAAGAAGGCACAGCCCTGCGGGAAGCAGGCTGGGACCCTCATCCGCACGTGCTGTGTGGCCCATCAGACCAGACTGCCAGGCACCCCCCTCCCACAAAGCGCCTGGGGGGGAGGTGAGCCGGTGCCTTGCTGGAGCAGAGGTGAGGCGTCCCCGTGGGAAGCTCTGGGGGACCGCACGGCCTCACGCACACACGCTTCCATCCGCGCCAGCGCTCCTGTCAAAAACCAGCCAAACAAAACCCAACCCCTTAAATGTCTCGTTTGGGGGACAGAGGGAAGGGTGACCTCAGCAACCTCCACAAACAAAACCTGGGCTCCCTTTGAAGGGAGCCCTGCTGAGGGCTGTGAAGCGTGAAGACCTCCTCTACCTCCACGGGTCCCTCGGCACGAACCGCTGGAGGAGGGGGAGAGCCTCAGGCCAGTCCTGCAGGGTCCTTGCTTGCCTGCTGTTACGCTTCTCCCCACTCGCCAGGTACAGACAGGCGCCGAGGTGGACGCCGGGCTGCTGGCAGCACGGTGTCCGACACCACCACCCCCTTCAAGAAAGGGAGCAGCAAGGTCCCCAGAAGAAAGTGTGCCCCCAGTAAAGCGGTGAGAAGAATTACCATCATGAACTCCAGTTCCTAAAAAGAATCCACGGTGACCTCTTGGCACAGGGCGGCTGGAGGCAGCTGGCAAAAGTCAGACATCAGGGATAGAGCCATTCAGCTCCTGTCTTACCTCCTCCCTTTTCTGGATCCAGATATGAAAGCCCCACGTGTAATACCAAAAGGAGGGGTTGCAATGAATCGCTGCCCGTGATCCGTTACAACTTCTGGGCCAGGGCTGGCAGATCTGCTCCTCGAGCTGGGATGAACACTTTTCCACACCCTCTCTTCTGCAATTCCCTAAACCTTATTCCTTTGCCAGGGCTTAGGATGTCACGTGTCCAGGTATTTCTGGTCCGGTCCACTCAAGGTCAGTTTTCTCAATCTTTTTTTTTTTTCGGAAAAAAGACAGGGTTAAACCACAAAGACATTTAAAATTAAAATGAAAACTTGGAATAATAATGCTCAGTACTTATCTCGCTCTTGCCATCTTCAAAGTGATTTACAAACGTTAACTAATTAATTAATCTTCACATCCTCTGTGACTGAATTTCAGAGTCACGGCTGAAGCGAGCAGTAAAGTGAGAACGTGGTTTTCGGGTGAAGGGCAAAGGGAAACCTGTGCTCCTGGCCACTGTTTGCCATCCGTAAAGGCAATTTGCAGCAATATTTTCATTCTGCACTGCACACATCTCATTTGTTTTTCAGTCACACCAAAGGTCTGAAGTAATTTTATGTGCTGCCTTCTGCTTCCTTTCTCTTAATGGAGACCTTAAAAGGTGTTTGCTTTGAAAAGATAACAAAATGGAAGACTTTCCGAGCTGTGCAGATGCCCCTTGATCGAGTATTTTTAATCCCAAACTCATCCGAAAGTGACAACGCAACCAGCCTTGAGCAGGGGCAAATTAGGCGACGGGAAGGAGGAGCAAGTCCCATGGCTGTGCTCGGCCAACGCCACTACCGGAATGTTGGGATGACCCACGGGGGGCGGGCGGGGGCAAGCTGGATGCCACCAAACGAAGTTATGGCAGAAGGATGCAGGCAGACTCACGCCAGCTGTGATTTAGCCGTAAGGATCCAAGCCTGGGCTTTCGACACAGCCTAGAGCTGGTGTACTGAGCCCCCCCAGGACTCTGCGTTGGTCCACGCTCTCGTTGCCGTCTCCTGTTCGTGGGGTTTTGTGCCACAAGACCGATGTCAGCGCGTATACGGCGCTCAGGCACTGCTCTGCCTTGCCCTGTGCGGTGCACGGTGCTCACACACGTGTGTCACGCAACCGGCATGGAGCTCTCAGAGCTGACTCGGGGATCCTTCCAACTCTGCTCCCGGGATCCGCAGCCTGCGTTTGAAAAGTGGATTGGGGGCGTTTCAGACAGACTCTCTGAGCCTAATGGCAACAGTGCAGCTAAAGAGGGCAAAGCCCAACAGGTCAGAGAGGAGCCAAGACGCTTGGGACAAGGAGCTGTTTCGGCTGAACTTCCGACGCCGCAGCGGGACTTTCGTGGGGCACAAATGTCCTCCTCCATTATTGCTAACTTCAGCTCCCCCTGGAGACGCCACTGCTCCACCCAGCTCCCCCTGGAGCTCAGATGGGTGTTAGGACACACACTTTGTCTGGCTGCTCAGCAACATCCCAAGTCCATCCTCCTCACTCACGCGTTTCACACCCCAACAGCTTTGCAAGCAGCTCCTCTTCCAAAGGGCACGAGGTGCCAGACGTGAGGCAGGCGCTCAGGGCTTGCCAGGTATCACCTCCCCTGTTGGCACCGCAGTCCTAGACTGGACCTTCCCAGGGAGCGGGAGAATCTGACGCACACGGGCATCTCGGAGACAGCCGCAAACACAGCGAGCATGGTGACTCCCGTCAGCGAGAGAGACAGATGATGCGATGCGGAGAGAGCAAGGCTCGGGGTAATTTAAAGGGAAGCTAGCAGCATTGCCGCCACCCCTCCCTGCAAGTATTCACGAGTTATTAATTCCTCACTGATGCAAATTAGTCAGAGCTCTCTAGGTGAGTGGAGACGATCAGCTGCCCCCTTATGCCTCCTGCAGCCAGATTTGCACCTCTCACCTGCACAACCTCCCGCCAAGCCTCTCCTGCTCGGCTTTTCCGTGCCGGAGGGCTATGGCCGAGGGGCTCGATGCCTGGAGGCTCAGAATGGGGGAAAGGCGTGGGGCTGCCCTAGCTCTTGGAGAACTCAGCCAGTGACAGCAGTCACTCCAGCAAGGCCTGGCACATCCTGCCCCCGGCACAGCGGCTGGTACGCCCTGCCCCGTCACCTTACACACAGCGAAGGAAGCTACTTAATCCTGAGTTTACGGGGTCAGGTGAGAGGGGTTTCCCACTGAAGAGTCCCGCACAACAGTGCGCACAAACCGACGTTCTGTGGTGGTTGAGTACTGAGACGTCATCGCACCTCGCCACCACAAACACCAGTGTGGCCTCACCCCTCCCCTCCCGCCCCCTTAACAAGGCTGGCTCCCACTCACGCTGCCCCGGCTGCCGCTCTCACTTGTCTGCACAGCGATCCGGCCCAAAAGAAAACTCACCCCGGCCAGCGACTTGAGAAGTACTCCACGCAGACGAAGAACGGCGCTCTCCCTCGTCAGATTAATTTCTCCTTGCTTGGCTGACACACAGAAATCCAGGCTCGGGGAATCAGACTGTAGCATCGGCACGAGGGAAGAGGCAAAAAGCAAGCGGGGGTAGGAGTCACAGTGCCCATGTACGTTTACACCAGCACACACCATCACGGAACCAGCGGCAGGACACTCGCATCCATCGGACAGCTTCAAGCCAGCCTTGGGGACGCCTCCTCTGAAGAATCTGACTCTTGTTCTGAGCATCTTACAGGAGCCAATTTTATTAATTTCGTTTTTTCCCTCGACCCGACTCCAGCATCACCCAAGAACGGCTCCAGCAGCATCCCGACGCCACGGAAACACCCTGCTGGGCGCTGCCCGTCACCTTCAACTCTGTCAGAGCAGTCCCCACGGCACTTCCCGTTCTGTCCAGGAGCAGGTGGCACGGCCTCAGAGAGGAGCTTTTTCCTCGGTCCCTGCACCTTCCTCTGAGGCTACCTGAAAAGCTCCTCTTCAGAACGTTCCAGATGCAAATCAATCACACAAGAAACCCTTTAAATAAGATTTATGATTCATTTCTGCTTTATGGACTCTCGACCCCATACAGCTACTGTGGCACTGCCCTTTGGAAAGGGAAGTGAGTATTTTGAGGATATTCCACCCCGAAATGGGACAGAGGCTCTGACTCTTTTTGTGACATCTGGCATCAGTATACGAGACAAAAGGACACCACCACAGGAGCACAAGTTTGTATAG
>NW_010394067.1:0-470 GCF_000710305.1 Buceros rhinoceros silvestris
GATATTAGGAAAAATTTCTTTCCAGAGAGGGCTGTCAAGTCCTGAAACAGGCTGCCAGGGCAGTGGTGCCCTGGGAGCGTTTAGAAGACGTGCAGCTGTGGTGCTGAGGAACATGGTTCAGTGGTGATGTGGCAGTGTTAGGTTAATGGTCGGACTCCATGATCTTAATGGTCTTTGCCATTCTGTGATCCTACAACGTACCACGAGCACAGGATCCAGACCCGTGGAGGCAGAACGCTGCAGGCAGTTCAAAAGCCATACAGAGATGTCACCTCCAGCCACAAGTCTAAGGTTTGGGGCCTAATTCACAGTCAGTCAGCTAAGCTTCCTCTGTGGCATCCCCTGTAGAGGTGACTGAGCGGCTCAGAGGCAGGTCTAGCTGCTAGACAGCCACAGCTAAGTGAGACAAACCCCACCCGCCGAACAGAACGACGAGCGGATGCGCCACAGGTTCCTCCAGCAACGCTACC
>NW_010394067.1:546-3875 GCF_000710305.1 Buceros rhinoceros silvestris
CCAGCCACAGCTAAGTGAGACAACCCCCACCCGCCGAACAGAACGACGAGCTGATGCGCCACAGGTTCCTCCAGCAACGCTACTGCAAACCCTGCCAGTTACACCAACTGATTCACTGTTTCTAAGATCAGCAAAAAGAGACAGATTCCTCTTGGGGGTTGAACATTTAATAACTCTTGGAAACGATGAAAAAAAAAAAAAAAAAAAAAAAAAAAAAAAAAAAAAAAAAAAAAAAAAAAAAAAAAAAAAAAAAAAGCAAAGCTAGAAACAGAGAAAAAATTGTGGGGAAAAAACAGCAAAAAATATTGATGGTGTTTTCTGCATGGGTGTTCAGTAGTGCCAAGAATAAGGACAGTTTCAGCTAACTGGTATTTAGAAGACAGAAAGCAAAATACTAACGCGAATAAATAAATACACTTGTCCCTCAACTACTGCTCACACTTGTGTTAGTGACAGGATACCGTAAGAAGGATTCAAACAGGTTAGGAGGGAATTCAAACATTTTTAATACAAAAAAAAAAAATCTAATTGCACATTTAGGAAAAAAGGGAACAAGCCTTTACTGTTAGGAGTCAGCAGGGTTGGAAATGCAGAGGTGGGAGAAAATGACCCTCTGCTCCGTGCAGTAAGGAAGGCTGCCACAGTTCTGACTGCACAGACTGCAGTGTCAGGAGGAAGGAAAAAGGAATGACAGTAAAGTTTTCCTGTTTGTAACAGCTCTCTTGTGGCAATCCCTGAAATACTGCATCCCGTGTCCGTAAGCATTGGAAAACGGAGTTTATTTACTCGCAGAGAGGATATCGCTGCACGGGTTAATGGGACGTACAGAAGAGAGCAGTGTATTTCAGCAAGACTACGAGTGGCTCAAAGAGCGATACCTTTTCAATACATGAATATTTTTCAGTGTGCATTACACCACCCACGGGGAGAAGTTACTTCGTACGATGCACTGCAGAGTAGTAACTCAAAGCAGCAAACTGGAGAACAGTTAGAAGAGAAGTTTAGGGAAAAAATCCACTACTGAAAGCAAAATATGTCGAAGCTGTAGACCACAACTGGAAAAAGAACTACAGCATCACCATGCCTGCAACAACCCACACACGTAGATACTGCCAAGCACAGCCAGAACAGTCATTCACGGACAGCAGCATCTCCAGCTAAGGGTGTTTAACTTTTCCTAACGTTCACACAGCTCCACAGCATCCACGCAAAGCCAAAAGCCCGTTGGGAAACTCTCCTGCCTTGTACTCTAACCTCTGTGCCACCACCACTCCCTCTGCACTCTCTTACAACCTGCAGAAAGTAAGCTCCATCACCCCGTCATCAACCTATCAAAAGGAAGTTACCAGCAAACTTCACCCAGCAGAAGATGAGATGAGAATGTGGGATAAAATACGCAGAAACCACAGAACACAAGGAGTCGAAGACAGCTGCAGACATCGGCAACGTCTGAGGACACAAACATGGGTATGTCAGAAGACGCCAACCTGTCACTCGTCCTTCCGCAGACTGTTCCTATCTTAAACAAGCGCGTTCTGGCAGCAGGACCCTTCCAAGCCTCTGCAGCTGCCTGTGGTCTCTGCTTTCGCAGGCACAGACGGGGCGCTGCCCCCCGGGGGTCTCTGCTCCCCGCAGGAACTGCTGTGACCACAGCTGAGCTCATCGCGGCCGTCGACGCAGCCAAACCCAGGGCATGCGGTGGCACTGGTGGCCACCACACCTCCTGCGCTGCCACACCCAGGCTTACGCACCACACGTGGGTGTCAGCGTCCCAGTGCACCCACTCATAGCGCTGGATCAGATGATTTCCTAAATTCTTCCTAAATAAAAAACAGCAATGAAGCACAGAGTGACGACTCGACAACAGCAGATCACAAGCGTGTCTGAGTCACAGGGTCTCCTGGAGGCTTATAGTTCAAAGGCTTTCATCAGGACATTTCTAACCTGACTTGCAAGAATTGATGACACAGTACAGACTATCTTGGCGGTGGATTATATGAAAAATTCTCTTCCACAACATTCAGGGACACCTCATCGGGACATATACAGGAGCAGGGCTGTAACGGAGAGCAACAGAAGGCTGCGTGCTTATTGCAGAGCAAGGAGCGATCAAAACCTATGAAACCAGTACGGTAACCAGAGGGCGAACGTGTAGTTGCCGCTGTGTCTGTTGTGGCTGGAAAGGACTTCTAAAGAAAACAGCCAAATCAAAAATAAACGCAGTGCACTGATAGCTGTCATCACACCTAAAGGAAATGAAACACAGGCCACCACTAAGGGGGAAAACAAAGCGCATCCCAACAACTTTTCCCATTTTAGACTGAGTGAAAAAAGGGACTCTGTTTAGATGTGACATGAAGTGGACAGCATTTATCCAGCCCGAAACTGTCTGAGAGTTCTAAAACGTGCTGAGTATATTATCACACAGAACACCCCCCCGCCCCCTGTTCTCGATAACCATTTACCATGTCAAGCACAACACTGGAACAGCCACTCCTGCTCTTTCACAGGCAGACTGACCATTCTCCTCCCTTTCCTCCTTACTCCTACCTGGGAGTAACAGAAAAGCCAAGTTCAGCAACAACGGATTATCATCACCGCAGCGCAAACGCACCACCCTGCCAAACCCGAGCAGCAGAGCTGCACAAAGACACGGCAGCACTCCCTGGTGATATCACCCTGCTCAGCGGCCACCTCTTCCCACAGGAACGGCAGCGGCAGGTCCAACATGGCAAATCTCGCTGTTCGGATACAACCAGGGAATGGTCCCGTCCAGTGCACTCCATAATCCACTGTAAAACAATCCATTATTGCTATCAATACTTACAGGTTTACAAAATTCCGGAGGCATAAGACTCTCGGAGCAGGACGGTAATGCCCCAATGCTTATTAAGGTCCTCTGCTCATATCCCACCACTCTGTCAGCTCGTCACTAGACCATACAAAACCTCAGACAGAGCAGAGGGAAATGTTGGCTAGACGTGCGACAGACGCTCGGAACAGCATGAAGAGAGTTCTTCTACACAACACAACCGGAACAGAGTAAACCGCAGCCAACCCGAAGGGGTTGTCCACGGGAGACGGGGCCATCCTTCCAGCGCAGAGATTTTTCTTGCGGCAGTTCCTCACGCACAGAGATCCACAAAAGGCACTGACCAAGGAGTGAAAAAAAGGGAAGAGCCTCCGAGGCCAAGAAATTTCAAAAAGGCTTTAGTCCGCACACAAAACCTCAGTCAATCCCAGAAGCTCAAGCGCAAGCAGACTTCTGTCTCACATTAACTACAAGCACCACCAATTTACCATGCAAACACTGTAACCGTTTGCACCGC
>NW_010394067.1:3986-8792 GCF_000710305.1 Buceros rhinoceros silvestris
TCTCTTCCGAGCGCAAAGAGACAGAAGTACCACTCTGTGGTGGCACCTCCTATGACAGTGACAGAGGACCACCTGCTTATAACTTAAATTGCTGGTTTGTCCAGCTGAGGCTGAATACCCAGAGGATGCTACTAACATCTGCCCTCCAGCACCTGGTCTAATAAAGAAACACAGAACAGCTTTGCCGTAGTACAAAAGTTTCCAGAAACTTTGACAATTTAATTAAAGACAATACAAAATATGTTGTCTGAATTCAAATAATTTATGTAAAAGAACATGAATGAGAAAGTATTGGCAAGATGATTTGGGTAACCATATTATCAGATGCATGTTCTTTGTCCTTAAAGATAACATACAGTCAAAAATACATTTCTATTTTAAGTTACAATAAAAGACAGCATTTTGAAATAAACACAATTTCAGGTCTACCAGCCCTTTAATGCGAAAAAATCTGTGTTAAAACAGAACAAACTGATAGAACAAAAAAAATGGAGCAATACTGAAGTCTGAGTAAGCCTGTAGCATCTGGTTTTCTGTTTATCGAGGAGGGGGAAGACAGCAGAAAACAAAGGGGAGTGTTTTGTTAGTGCTCTGCCTTCACAGTTAAGTGTTTTTTAAAAGCGTGATCGGAGCATCAGGGTTTACTTCCATGCATATACCCCAGAAAACGCCCCCCTCCTTGTGTGGAGGCAGGGTACAGGTCAGGCACAGATCTTCATTCCACATCCACCCGAGAGGGGATCCTGCAGGCAGAGCAAGCTACCCCCACTGCACTCAGGCAGCAGCGTGGCCCCAGCAAGCACTTCCCCTCAGCCGCCAGCAGAGCCACCGTTCCTCCTCGATCACCAGTTAGTTCTTCATGTTTCTCACATACTGAAACCCCAGACGTCACCTTCTTGATTACAGTATTGGACAACAGCCTGAAACACCCAAGATTTCTCACCATGTGTCATTTGCCCTCCACATTTCTGTGGTCAGCCAAACAGGTGAACAAGACAACACATGATTAATTTCTTTGAAGACACTTTAGTTCATTAATTCTCAATGAAAGCGTTGGTTGCGGTACAATAGTTTGACATACAGCATCAAAGGGTACTCGATTTACATGCACAAGCTACTGAACGATAGTACACGGTCTTTCCTATCACCATTAGAAACTGAACACTACGGTGACAGCTGGCACAGCCTTCTGGTTGTTCTCATGAGCTCTAAAAAAGGGATGAGACCAGTGTTCCAGTCGCTATGAGGGCAAAGAACAGAGGTTTGGCCACTACTGGAAGACCCCAATAAAAACACCAGTATCATAATGGGAAACAGTGTTAGAATTGCTGTAAAAACAGCTACAAAAAAAGTGATGTAAACTGTTTTGATGTGTACTTCAGTTTAAAAAAAAAAAAGAAACGTTGGAAATAGTTACAAGTTTTATATAGAAACATACCAGAAACAAGAAATATGTGGAGAAGAAGAAAAGTAACAGTTTAAGGCAGGACAAATGTGTGGATGACTAAAAAAGCCTGATCACTGAAGTACTCTAAATCAGCAGCAGTCTGTGGGGGAAAAGAGTGCATAATTTTCTAGCAGGATTGGGTTTGTGCTTTTTGTGTGGTTGGAGGGGTTTTTTTTATTATTTCTTTGTTACTGGTGTGTTTGGTTGGTTTTTAACAAAGCTTCCAACTTGAAGATTCGAGTCTCAACTCTTCTGTGCTTGCGTTCGATGCCGGGCTGAGATGTCTCTGTTTTACGGTTTGGTCCAGATTCTCATGGTTTAACGTACAAGGTACAGTCCGTGCTACCAGGACTGCAAATTTTCAAAGTCAGCTTTTCACAAAGCAGACACAATGCGGTCACCTTCATCAAAGGTTGATGTCAAAGTGTCAGTACTGTTGTTAAAGGGCTTCGAGAAATGAGAACGGAGAGTCAGATTTATGACCAAGAGATACGTGCCGAGCTCTGTAATCTGTATGCATTACAATAAAACTTTTCCTATAGCAAATAAAAGCCATCAGCAAACATAACTTTTATTTTTTTAAACATTTTTTCTAGGTGTGCTAGAAGTGCTAACAGTTGCAGGAAGTTCAAAGTGCCCTGGCTGTGCCTCTTTTTAGTGTCTTTCTAGAATGGTACTCAAACAGGTAAGAAACCCTCTCCTCTAACCAACAGTCACCACTTCAGCATTAAGCTAATAGCAAGCCAGATCCTGAAGCACTACCCTTGTTTGACAGCTGTAATCAGTTTATTCATGACCATATAAAAAGCACAGTTACAAGGGACTGCACTGTCAGATCTATAATACACCAAGTAGGATTGCAAAAAACAAAACAAAAGGCGAAAAAGGAAAAAGGCATCAAGTTTTTTTCTGTTGTTTGGCTTTTTTTATCAATTGTCTCACAGCAAAAAAAAAAAAAGCAAAGGCTTATCCTTAAACACAAAGTTATAATCTGCAACTCAGGTCCTCTAATCCAGACTGATGGTACACTTTGGTTCACCTGAACAAGCCTTTACCAACTTGCAGTGCCAGCACTCATTCATGCCCTGAAGTGTTCTGTTCCCCAGCCTCATCCACCCAATTGACGATTCACACCCTATTTTAATCAGAACAATTAAAAAAAAAGTTGTTTGTGGTTCTGAAAGAGTTGGTCTGATTTTAATATCACACTCAAAACTCAGGAAGACAAATTTACGCATCTCTCAATTCTCCAAATACCATTTACAAAGAAAACAAGGCATGAATATGGAAGTACAGAAGGTGTTACAACACCACTGAAAACAGACTTGGTAAAGAGCCTACACCGGAAACACTTACCTTAACAAAGCATTAAAATCACCCCCTCAGAGGACAATTCAGAGACACAGTCAGAATCGTGGGGAAACGCAAACTAGACTGTTGTAGATCACTGAAATATCTCACCTAAAGGCAGAGCAAAATGGCTGGTGAGGCAGCAACCAGTCACCCTGCAAAGTGAGGGACTTCGATTTAGTCATCACCCATCTCCTGAATAATCTGCACTGAAGGACCTGACGAACAGCAGTGAAATTTCTGTCATGCAGTTACGACTGTCGCGCGACCAATATGCGACTCGAGAGCAATACTGTCATCCATGGTGGGTTACTGGAGCAATAATCCATTAAAGAACAAGGTCAAAGGGGAAAGTGGTAAACATCAGTGGCCCTAAGTGAAGACACTTCAAAAATTTACAATTAAATAAAAAGTTAGATGATACCTTATAAAAAGAAGTACCGAACACAACAAAGCCACAATAAATTAGTGTTTCCATAAAATGACATGCTGAAGGTTTTGTTCCCAAGTCTATACATTTTTTACTGTCTGTTAATTCCTAAATATTGACAGCGTAATTGAGTAACTGAGGTACAGTAGTTTACATCTGTATACGTCTTGTAAAAAGGTCATTTTTCTTCCAGTTTTTCTTCCTCATCACCAAAGAACAACAAGGGAAACATTCCTAAAATGCAGCCAATGGTCACTCCAATAGCTTTACCCTAGAGAAAGGGGAAAAAAATGAAGTTTCTCACTGATCAGTTGTTACTCACTTTCTGTGTAGTACCAACACAACCAGCAATACACACCCTTTTCCTAGTTTTTGGTTGGGGGCCACATTTTTCTTAGCATGCAGACTAGAAACACAATTTATGAGAGAGAGACAGATAGGACAAGGTTATCGACAGCACGTGTTGTGACAAACAGCAATTCTGAATCCAGAGGAGGCGAATGACCCACAAAGAGCTGCACGGTGGTAAGGGAGGAGGCAGATCCAAAGAATTAGTAGGATGTCCAGGAAGAGAGGGACAGAAAAAACAAACCCACACACATTTTAGGTGCAATGATATATGCGTCTGTTTATATCTGGCATGCAAATCATCACAGCCGGGAATGAGGAATTCCTTGCAAATATGACGACATGCAAAGGCACAAAGTGGAAAAAAAAAAAATTGGAACACGTTTCACAGTTGACCTAGACATAAAAGTCAAGAGGAGACAAAAGAATTAAGACAGGTGACATCCAATCCACACTGCCGGCAGCAAGCGGATAGTGTTGAGAACCCGAAGCAGCAGGTAACGAAGGAAAACGCTAGCGCACAAGCCAAGATGCTCTTTTCACGGAAGTGCTGTCAATGAGCTGCAGCGCAATGACAGGCTTTTGCTGCAGACTCGGCTTCCTCCGGGGAGACTCTCATGCTGGGCAGACTAGAGGGCAGCCCACTGACAACGTGCCAGCTCAATTCTTTGATCTACCACTGATAAAAGCAGTCCTTTTTTCCCCTAACTTTTCCTCAGCAAGTTATTTCTCCTCCCTTAAGTCTGCAAAGGTATTTTTCTTCACAAGGGCTCATTCTGGCAAAGCGAAAGAAATACCTGTTTCTTTACTCGGTTTCTTATAATCTGTTTTTTTTAATCAAAATAAACCAACACTCTCATTGCTGAAGTGGGACTGCTTCAACGGTTTAAATGTTAATTAAGTAATTATCCTGAAAGAAGTGTCCCGTAACTGTAAACTCAGGCAGTGAGTATCACTCGAATGCTAAAGGTCTGCCCAGGGGAAAGCTAATTTCACATTAAGGTAATTATGGAATTTCCGAAGTCAATACATACTCGCACAGGTATACGAATAGCAAGCACTCAAAGGATGTATAGCAGTAAACTACCAAGGGGTCATAACGTCCAAATAAAGCACCTTACCACAGCAGCCAGCGCTCAGCCCAGCTACCTGCATCCCAAACGTGAAGGCACTGCAGAGACTACCCACGTCACTAGTCACCTGTGGCCTGTTGCACACAAAAACCCCACCC
>NW_010394067.1:8905-16922 GCF_000710305.1 Buceros rhinoceros silvestris
CGACGCTCCCTGAAAGAGGCTCACACCTAAACCTCCCAGGAAACGGGCAAAATGTCGGTGGCCATACTGAACAGCAAAAGTTACCAAAAGGACTTGTCGCCCGTTAAACTAAAAAAGCTCCACGCACACAGCGCCTACCTACAGGATACTCACCAAGTGTGCGCTGAGACGTGTTTGCCACATATCAGCTTGTTTGGGTGTCAGATCAGGGATTGACAGACCCAGTCGTGAAGCTAAAGCTTCTACGTAACCTGCAAGACTGGAAGAAGAAAACAAGAACAAGTGATTTTGGATCGGACAGTCTTCCAGTGAGGACTTTGAAATATCTGAAGCCCTGGACTTAGAATGAAGAGCTTTTCCTTCAGCGTACTGACAGAGCCATCGGGAGGCAAACATGGGAAAGCAGCCAGAGTCCCGATGGTCACGTTTTGCAGCGTAAGTTAACTAATTTTCTCACAATCTAACATGCAATATTTCCAGAAAAACTTCATGCAGTAAGACACAAATGGTGTAAATGTTGTTATATTTTTGCAGAGCTTGTTAAGCAACCTTATTATTTAAAAAAAAAAAGAGAGGCCAGGTGGGAAAGAAGCATAACAGACAGTTTTACTTCCAGCAATTACTCAGAAATTTCCTTAAAAAAAATATGAAAGCTGCATCTGTTCCTGTCAGAAATAGGTATGTCTAGATCTGAAGACATTTATACAGATACACAATTATTTTATCTGAGAAGAAAGTCTTCAGATATAGGCATAACAATCTGAGGAGCTATACTATTCCATCACTGCAATCTATTAGATAGATAAAAAAATATTTTTGCATTTTGTATATGCCCTTTTTGTAGAAAAAATTCTAATACTTCCTTAAAAGCAAGCATTACCTACAGAGTACGCTAGGTCAGGTTAAAAGCCAATCCCAATTTTATCACTTAAAATATATAATACTGTAATAGCAGGAAAGCTATTGTTTCAGAACTACGGAATGGCAATTTTAACCTTGACAAGAACCACCTAATATTTCAACTTTTTCTTAGCAAGGAGAGAATACATTTCTGCAGTCGTGTAGTTTACTGAAGCAAAATTCAAGAGCTAGGGGAAAAAAAAAATCAAGTGGTTTATTTGTTTTAGTTCAGTAGCACCAATAGTGTTTGCAAGAGAGGAAAAAAAAAATTTCTTAATACAAGTTCAGACATACCCCAGTCCAGCTAAATCTGAAACGAGGTTTCCCAAAGCTGCAGCTGGAGAGAGGAAGAGGGAAGAGAAGGGGAGAAGGCAAAGTATTATTTCAATTACAAACAAAAGCAGCCAGCTTCCCCCTTCTTCCGGCCCCCGAGCACCTCACTCTGCTCCGTGTCCAGAGCATAAAAGACTAGAAGTTTCTTTTATTTCAGAGTTTTTCTTCTGACCTTACTACAGTTTGCAGTAACAGCAGCGGACAAACAGTAATAGAAAGTGCAACTAATTTTCTCAACTTACATGAAACAAACTTTTCAAATACGAACCTGACAAATACGAAAAGCCAACACTGAGGCAGTCACTGGGCCAGCTTTTCAGATCAGTTCTAAACAGCCCGTTTCATACCAGTAACACCGGGCACTGAGCAAGCCCTTCCAGTGACTGGAGATGCACAGGAGCACTGGAAACAGAGGAGCTGTCACTCGTGGACACAGCTCTGATAAACGTTTCGACATAGCCATGAACCCTCTCCATCTAGCAACAAACACTGCGCGTAGACTGAATGAAGTTACACACTTCACACATCCTTTCGCAGCCGCTCCTAGAAAGGTAAGCTTGCTTGTGACTGCCTGGCACTGCAACAGAGGGCTGCGGGTTCCCAGATGATTAACTCGTTCTGCTCTACGCATTTTCATTCCAGCTGTCTGTGCTTTCGAGCAATGCGGCACCTGCACCTGGAGGATCCACACACAGCTTTTTTTTTTTTATCTCTGACACTGCAGCAGCACCAAAGCTGTCGAGCTTATCAGTTTTGGCCCAGTGTGGGAGCAGGGTGGCTGCTTGGCCTTCCCGTGGTATCGCAGGGAGGCAGCGAAGCCACCGCGAACACCAGCCAACAGAGTCAAAGGACGTCAACGCTGACCTTCGCTTGGCACCGTGACCAAAAGGCACCTTACAACACACACAGTCACGTACACAAATACCAGACCCGAGGGAACGTAGAGCAGCTCCGTTACAGGAGTGCAAATACACTCTAAAGCGACCCAGGATCTGAAGTTTTAAAACTGACACCAAGCACTTCCAAAGCCTGTCTGAACTGAAACCCCATTTGTGCAAAAGGAATATGGCCTTACTTCAGCCGTAGGATGCTTATGAGGAAAGGCAGCTGCAGGATCAAGGAAGAGCCGTTTCCAGCCCCGTGACCTGCTTTCAGCCCAAAATACAGGCACGTGCCACATTAGCCTACACGTATTGCATTTTTATTACTTGCCTGCCATAGTTGAAATTCCTAGGACAACTCCAATTGACAATTCTATTTGGGTTCCCTGAAAAATAAGAATGTTCTCATTATTTGAGGGATTTGGTGTTAAAATAGATTATACTGATTCAACTGGCAAAAGCATTTCTTACTGCTTGTTTATGTTAAGATTGAAAGGATAAATGGATATTGCTTCCACTAGATCTGTGCAGCTGCTACCCTGCCAGCATTATGTGTCTCCCCCTAGGAAAACAGCCTACTTCAGACAGTCTTTCAGTATTTTATATTGGCTTGTAATAGTCACCCAATGGGCAGAAAAACATAACCCCCATTTCTGCACACCACTGTCCCCACTGCAATTCTTAGCTCTGAACGCAAACTTCTACAAATACTGAGCAAACAAAACACAGTATTGTAGCTCCTTACTTTTCCAGAGGAAGAAACAAAAATCACAGTGAACTGCACAATGAAACAGCAATACATGGTCCAAAAGACAACGTACAGGAATTAAAACAAGACATGTTCCTGTTGGATATAGGAAAACGTTCTGCACTGTGAGGACAGCTGACCATTGGAACAGGTCACCCGGACAGGATGTGCACTCTCTGCCCTTAGGTTTTCTCAAAACCCTGAAGATAAAACCATAACCAACTTTGCCTGACCTTACAGCTGATCCTGCACTGGGCAGGAGGTTCAACTGGAGACCTCGTGAGTCCGCAGTCCCTGCCCACCGGAATCATCCCTTGATTAAGATCACGCAGCCAATGACAGTTCTACACAAGGAACTGTATCTTTGGCCTTTACTGATCTTCCTGTTCCAATAGCCAATTTCACCTTCCAAATGAGCAGGAAAATATCTCAGCAGCATTACTCAGAACTGCCAGGCCACATTAGTACAGATCAGCACCAGCACTAACGCGCTGCCTGCATCACGCAGAACAAAGGAACACATTACTAAAACCCTGAGGACCCACTCAGCACATTAGTGCAGATCAGCACCAGCACTAACGCGCTGCCTGCATCATGCAGAACAAAGGAACACATTACTAAAACCCTGAGGACCCGCTCAGCAACACATTATAATCACATCATCATCAGCTCGTATAAAAAACAATGTACTGACATGATCATAAATGTGTCTTGCAGCACAAATCAGGAGAGGAAAAAAAGCAAGCTTCTTCTCAATGCAGTAAAATTAGTTACAATACTGCCCTTCGGAAGGAACAACACTCCTCTGCAGTCGGCAAAGGCTGAATAGAGTATGGACAGTTTCTTTAAAACAGGAATTAATGAGCTGATACAGAGGGAACAGAGTCTTCCTGAAACCCTCACTTGCTCATTTAGTACTTGGACAACATGAATCTTACTGACTTGATCAAGGAATTAAATCACGCACTTACCGCAGCAATCATAATTGCGTTATCCAAAAATCCAAACCCTACAAAAGGTACTGCATTGTGGAAGAACACTAAAAGAAATAAGTAACAAAGAGAAGATAAATATTCACACGAGCTACTGAAACGTCAGTGTAATACTATGCCTTTAAGAGAAACAAAGACAACATGAAACCCCTTTCCTACTACTAGTGATGGTAAAACCCTTCGCTATGTGTAAGTGTTACTAACGGTTTGCGAAGAGCCATTTACAACAACCTACTGTGCAAATACTTGTACAATTTGTGGATGGAAGCCGCTCACGCCTACTAAAACATAAAATAACTATTTAAAACTGCACAAGCTTTGGTACTAATTACAGCCCTTCCAACCGATGCTGCAGTATCTCTGAAGTTCGCCAGACCTCTCACCAGGTCCCTGCATTCTTCTCTTGTGTGAAATGAAGCCCCTACCCCTGCGAGTCCCTCTCTATTCCTGTGCAAGAGCTCTACCTTCTTCATGCATTCCTAAGAATCCGTATTTAAGCGTACTGCTTGGAGCGAGGCCAGTCTTATTAAACCTCCTTCAGCTACATCTGCACAGGCTAAGGCGGTTTTCTTTTCACTAGAGTGCCACACAGTGTTAATCACCTCACTATTCTAACCCAAACTTCTCAATCTCGATTTTGTTTGGGCACTCTGCTGACAGCAAGTTAGACTTGAAGCTGTTCCTCAAGAAATCATACTCCACCTTTTGCTTCATGCATTTTCTTTTCACTCCTGAAACTGCCAATAAACCCTATCTGAAAATATTTTCTATTGCAGGAACTCAGAACATGTCGGTATGAATAATTTAACTACAAGCACAGTGCCACTGTGTCTTTCCTTTTTGTCCTGCTCCATTTTCTCTCTCTGGTTTTAGCTTCTGAAGGAGCCGGGATTGAATTTGCACAGCACTGCCTCCAGCTGAGTTTCAAGGTGCTGCTATCTTTGTAAGACTAAATACAGCTCCAAGGACAGTCTACGTGGCTACAAAACACAGCTTAGAGAGCTAGAACTCTTCATTCTTTTTATATATTTAAAACACCTCAGCTATTTAGGGTTTTTCCCCCACTTCAGATGGCACCAATAATTCCTATATTTTATAACCTTAAGAGATGCAAACATATGAAGAGGGAAGCAAGAGTAGTGCACGAGCCTCACAGTCACATTAAAAGAAGCTGGTAGGAGTCCCTTTTGGGTTTACCTCTCACAGCCAGCACGAATCCACGATCAGATAAAACCAAAGCCGTGCTCAAGAGGTCTTCCTTGCTCAGGTACTAAAAAACACGTTTTGACCTCTGTAACTACTTCGTAAGAAGGTATATGTGTTCTTAAATGCACAGGTAAAAGGCTGAAGCACAGAACGTATGAAATTTTCCAAATTATTTCTTTTAAACCACAGCAGGACAAAATCCCCCAAACCATAAACAACAAAAAAGCAGAGAGAGATGCCTCGTATGTTCAGAATGTGTGCACCAACTTGAGCTACAAAGGGAGCTCAAATTCTTACTGAATGTGACAGAATTTTGAAATCCATGGAGTGAACAGAAGCCCAGGGACCAAGTAAAAAAACCAAACAAAACCAAGTGCAGATACTTAGAACAAGAAAATGTCAAACTAAGTCAGCCAGCCCACTGAGAGAGTTTAAAAACTACAAAAATAAACTGATTTGGAAACTACAGTAGAATTTGAGTGACTGTGGTATTATAAAGAACACCAAATCTACTGCCAATTTCTCTGCCATTTTATCCCACTTTTCAGTTCACTTAAAATATATACAACAAGAAGCAAAAATAGTTTTAAGCTTAAACACAAAACCGCCCACGAGGTGCTGCAGCATCGCCGCCAGTCGGCTTTACACCACCGGTGTTGGCTGCTGGCTCTGCACAGCGCGGTCTCGTCGGGGCATTCTGTCCCCCTGCCACTGAACGGTGCACACTCTGCGGCGGAGGCGATACAGCATGAAGGCGGCAGCGCGACTGCTGGTGCTCGCTTTGGTTTTCTGTTACTCCACACAACAGGGGGGACGACAGACCAGCGCTTGCAGGAGGAAGACGAAGCAGTTCAAACACAGACCGCACAAGTACTGAACCACATTCAACAAACATTCTTTTACCATGTCTCAGTTGTCCTGGAGATGGTGGTGCAACCTCCAGCTTCTCTAGAGAAGTCAAAACGAAATGAGAAAGTTAGCTAGTTCATCACAAATGTAGGTCATTAAAACAGAAAGTGTTTACAAAATTACCAGCAGGCAAAAAAGCTGTTACTGAACAGCTTTAAAATTTGAAGAAAGATGCTTCTCATCGACATTTTTATTATTTTTATAAAAGATAACAGTCTTAGAACGTATTACCAGGTTAAGCTAGCATAGTGATTATGCAAAGTAACAGCACACATTAGAAGCAGCCTGATAGCCATCTTTATTACTGAAAATTAGAAAACCACTGAAATTAGGAAAGAAGGGACATATAAAGAGAATTGCATTTTATTATTTGGTTTTAGAGGTCCCCTAAGCATGCATCCGGCAACCTCCTTTCCTCCAGAGACAGTCTGCAAAAAAAACCCTGCCATTTCTGTTTGGACAGAAGGCACCTTTTAATAACTACTGTGAGAATAAAAGAAAAACACTACAACAACAGCAGAGATCACTGATTTCAGTAACAGCAGATCAAGTTTGATCAGTTGGTGCATGTTTCAGGTGTCCTGGACTCAAACCATTAAGAGCTGGGAAGGACCAGGACGTCACCCCTGCACCTGACGGAAGCGAACGCAGTCCGTTAGAGGTGACGCACAGAACGCAGCAGTAACAACTACCCATTTCACAGGGCAAGGGAAAGAAAACAAAGTATTTTTTAAAAAAATTTGGATATTGAGCATAAGACCATTTTTTAAAGCAGGCAAAAAAAGTTGCCCCAACGTTTTCCAGTATTATGAATCCTGGGCTCTTGACAAGCTGCTTCCACACTTTTGAATTAGGTGACTTTTGTAAGCCAAGGTAAAAAATAGTAATGACAGGAGCCTACACCACCACCTCAAGTATCCAAATGATCTGGGGCAGGAAGTACATGAAAAGCCAACGCTGCAAACACAGGCTGTGCGTCATTTGAGCACGCCTGAACAGTGCAGCCTGGGGTGGGTACCCCTGCATCCAAGTCACTCCCATAAGTCAAAGCTGTTGTAAAGGAGAAACCAAAATACTCACTTAAATTTACTTTGAAAATACAAATGGTTAGACCATAATAACAGTACTCAACCAACCAGG
This sequence comes from Buceros rhinoceros silvestris, assembly GCF_000710305.1. NCBI lineage: Eukaryota > Metazoa > Chordata > Aves > Bucerotiformes > Bucerotidae > Buceros > Buceros rhinoceros. The sequence continues at coordinate 16,015 of NW_010394067.1, forward strand.
ACACTGACTACCAACAGCCAGAAAATGTCAGAGCAGAATTTTCAGCTTGTCTTCAGGAAGTATGTTCAGGGGCCCATTCTGTTTAACATCTCTATCAATGATCTGGATGAGGGGATCGAGTGCCCCCTCAGTAAGTCTGCAGATGACACCAAGTTGGGTGGGAGCGTTGGTCTCCTGGAGGGTAGCGAGGCTCTACAGACAGATCTGGACAGGCTGATCAATGGGCTGAGGTCAACTGTATGAAGTTCAACAAGGCCAAGTGCTGGGTCCTGCACTTGGGTCACGACAACCCCCTGCAACGCTACAGGCTGGGGGAGGAGCGGCTGGAAACTGCCTGGGGAAAAGGACCTGGGGGTGTTGGTCGACAGGCAATTGAAGATGAGCCAGCAGTGTGCCCAGGTGGCCAAGAAGGCCAACGGCATCATGGCTTGTACGAGTACTGGTGTGGCCAGAAGGAGTAGGGACGTGATTGTCCCCCCGCACTGGGCACTGGTGAGGCCACAGCTTGAGAACTGTGTCCAGTTTTGGGCGCCTCACTGCAAGAAGGACATTGAGGTGCTGGAGCATGTCCAGAGAAGAGAATGAAGCTGGTGCAGGATTTAGAGCACAAGTCTTATGAGGAGCGGCTGAGGGACCTGGGGTTGTTTAGCCTGGAGAAAAAGAGGCTGAGGGGAGACTGTATCGCTCCCTACAACTACCTGACAGGAGGCTGTAGTGAGGTGGGGGTAGGTCTCCTCTTCCAAGTAAAGCATGATATGACAAGAGGAAATGGCCTCAAGTGGCACCAGGGGATTTAGGTTGGATCTTAGGAAAAACGTCTTTCCAGAGAGGGTTGTGCAGCATTGGCACAGGCTGCCCAGGGAGGTGGTGGAGTCCCCATCCCTGGAGGGGTTTCACAGCCGTGTGGG
>NW_010394067.1:17009-19063 GCF_000710305.1 Buceros rhinoceros silvestris
CAGCATTGGAACAGGCTTCTCAGGGCAGTGGTGGAGTCCCCGTCCCTGGAGGGATGTAAAAACCGTGTAGATGTGGTGCTGAGGGACATGGTGTAGTGATGACCTGGCAGTGCTGGGTTAAGGACTGGATTTGATGATCTTAAAGGTCTTTTCCAATCAAAATAACTCTATGATGGGACCCATTTTCCCCAACACAAACTTCTTCTGTACTTCTCTGCATATGGTCCCCCACCATCCTCACGGGTTAAGCAAAGCTTTTATAGAAGTATAGAAAAAGAGAGAGTTGTCTGTATTCACCAGTACTGCCCTTCCAGCAGCTTCTCTCAGCAAATTTATACAACATGGAAAAATCAAAGCCGCTCTGGTTCAAAAAGATTAACAGAAGCCACTGTTTCCAAAACCTCTAGAGGCCCCAGGGGTGGCCAGGCAACCTAAACCAGCACGGTCACATTCCTGATGAAGCTTTCCTAATCTCTTGCTCCATCGTCATTGCTAGAGCACCAGTCTTGTGGATTTAACTACAACTGATTTTTGAGTTTGATACACATAGCAGTCTCCATAATTACACTCTACTTGGTGTAGCTAGGAAGCTATTAAAAAAAAAACAACGCATAATTGATTTTAGAAACTTATTACCAAAAGGAGGAATTGAGAGCAAGTATTTGATAGGAGGGGAAAAAAAATCCTTTAAATCTACAAACACCAGAAGTTTCAAGTCACTCTAACTAAAAAGGACATAAAGCTCTTCCTTCAGAACAAAGTCAAGGACTATCTTCGGATAGTTTTAAAAGGAGGGAGGCTGGGGTACACTCCTTTGGGGTTAGAGGAAAGATGAGTTAGTGCAAGGTAAAGGGAAACAGCAAGGGATCAAATATAAGTGAAAATTACTTCACGGTTGACACAATCTGTTTCGGTAGTGTGGGATTCCTGCTAAACAGCCTTTTCATGAAAATATCGCTAGGGCAGTCAAATGTTAGAAGAGAGGTCCCTAAGGACGGCATGCCGGCACCTCGTTCTGGAGACCACACCACTCTTGTTCTGCCATAGGGAACTCCTGTGTAGGTAACAGCATCTACCTGCCACATCCATAAGAACTTTCATTTATAAAAGAAAGCTTTGCTAAACTCACCTGCAAGCATTCCTGACATACAGCTTCCCTCATCATTGAGATAAAATTAATATGTGAAAAAAAAAAACCTGGGATGACATTTATTAATGAGAGAGGGATAGGAGAAGTCTAACAGAAGTTCAGATAACTAGCGCAGGTCAACCCTGCTCACGCTTCAGGAAGGGAAGCTCCAATCCTGACACTCCCTCTGCCTGAGCCAAGAAACGTCTTCAGCCTGGAGAGGGCACGTAATTCCACCCCTGCACGAAGCTGGGCCAAATCAGACTAGGTTGCTCAGGACCTTGTCACATGGTACCTGCTCAAGGAAAAAGCTGTCCCCTATGGAGCACCAAACCAAGGCTTTATCCACAAAGATGACTTCATTACGGCTGAAGTTCGCTCCACCACTGTGAGGTGCTACTGCCCACCACAGGCGAGGGATCCGAGCCAGCTCAGCAAAACTTGCAGAGGCCAAGGCTTGGTTTAAAGCTGGGACTTTGGGAGATGAAAAACAGAATTAAAGCAAGACAGAATTAAAGCACCACTGTGGCATGAAAGCCAATAACCTTTTTACAGAATCACTGCCAATTCCACCTCTGTAAAGCATCACATACTTTAAAAGTCTGCAAGGTATGAAAGCACCTGGGGAACAGAGCTCATGGAGAGCCACAAAAAAAAAAAATCTTTAAAGCAATTTTTTAGAAGTCTAGGTAGAAAAATGTATTTCAGAATAAGGTGTTTATTCATAGGAAGCTGTTCTGACTATTTGAATTTTCAAGGCTCAGCAAAAAAATACTAAGAAAAAAATTCTTCAGAGTGCAGCAAAGGAAACATGCCCTTCACCTGTTTTACCGGAGGGAAAACAAAAATCCAAATTGCAAAACCCCCTTTCAAGAACTGAACTCAGTTGGGAACCAACAGATCAAAGTTTAAATGTCGGGGGGGG
>NW_010394067.1:19137-29926 GCF_000710305.1 Buceros rhinoceros silvestris
GGTGTGTGGGCGGGGGGGGGGGGGGGGGGGAAGCCCTGAAGTACTCCAGCGCGGCATTTCATGACCACCATTCACCAGCTCGTCCTGTGCCACAGTGCTGTATAAGACACCAGGATTCATCTCACCGCGGAACGAATGAAATGAAACGGCAGAGTAAGGGATACTGCTATTTTCTAACTGACGTTCATTACCATCAATGAAATTATAAACCAAGGTTCAAGTGCAATATAGGTCACAGGCCTTGAATTAGCAAAGTCTGGGGAGCAGAAAAAAAATTAACTGCTTCTTAAGTCTGTTCTTGGTCTTTAATTTACAGTATCACTTTTTTTGCAGACTAAATATTTACTTTTTTTAAAATAGATAGAACCCACAGGGGAATATAAAGCTGTCAACATAACTAATACTGTTATCCACAACCTGGCCCAAACCCAGCAAGTTAAATCTGCCAACTGCAGCCAATTTAAACCAGACAGTACTTGCAATTGAGTTTTAAGGTTATTGTTCTTAGCTGACAAAATCCCCCAGCCAACTAACAGGTAATGGGGGTGCATTTATTCAGGTGGTAAAAAACCCAACCAAAACACAAAGTTGTCATCACCAGTTTTTGAGTTATCAATTTTAAGACCTGGCATGCAAAAGACCTTGCAAGCCTAAAGGCAGGTATTATGTTTTACTCAAATGGCAGCTAACGCTGACACAGAATTTCGTAGCTACATCTTACCATCACCCAGGGGTGACACTAAGAAACACCTAACGGAGACTATGGCCAGGGCTACCCTAGGAAGTCACACATGCTACAGTCAAGTAATGTTAAAACTGAGACACAAACAGGAGCAGTGTTTTATAGATTTTTAAGTAGTGATCAAATTGTTATGATTAGTGATTTAACAATGAATATCAAGAAGGTAAGGAAGAGGAATATGAAAAATATTAATAATCCATTATAACTTCATTGGAGGCTCTGAAGGTTAATGTCTCATCTGGAAGTTACAGCAGGTTTTGTCTCGAATTCACCAGCTGGTTTCCTCCAATAGCCTGCCCAGGTCACTTCAGCAAATCGCTCAGATACACACCATGGAAACAACAAGGGCTTCACTTGCACAGAACAAGAAATCAAAGCAGTTGTTGTGTCTACTATGAAGAGGCACACTTTTACACCTGAGTTCACAAGATGATCTTTATCCCCAAAATTCTGGACTGGAGCCTAGAAATGAGATGTGTGTTACTGCCTTGATCAGTATCTAGAGGTGGATCCTTCAGAGCACATTCTGACTGATGTGAGAGTTCATTCATGGAACAAGCTCATAAAGCACATCCCCATTGTCCTTTCATCTTCCCCTGTTTCCATCCACATTTTAACAAAAACTGCAAAAATCGCAGTATATACAGCAAAACACAAAGTTGAAAAACCATGTCCATTGATCTTCAGCTGGGTTCCCTTAATATTTCAGATGGGCTAAAACATTCCACGGGTTGACAAAGAAAAAATTCCGCCTCATTTGTTGTAACTTATTTTACAGCGGATTCCTGTTACTACAGCAATCAAGGCATGAAAAGATGCTGACTCGCGCAGTGCTAAATATAAACTTGGTTGTAGGCCATTTCAGTCATGTGCACACAAGAAGAGAAAGCTGAGCGAAGCACTAGTAAGAGCTGAAGAGACAGAGGACATGATAGAAGAATTTCTTGACTACCCCTAAAAAAGGTAACTATGTCCAAATAAATATTCTGCATAAATACAAACAGGACATTAAAGATTTTTTTTTTAATACTCTCTGGAACACTGTAGAAAATTACACAACAATCACATTCCCTGAAAAACCTTGAAGGAGCAGAATAGATCATCATCTTTATCTGAAACTATTGTATCCACTGGACCAAGCGTTTAAAAGGCTTTGCAGGAGTGCTGTTTGCTTCCCGGCATCAGCCAACCAGTTTCCTTCCAAATAAACCCCAGGAGTGATTCCAGGCATCGCTCATTCCTGGGATCCCATCCTCGCAGATGGATTCCAGGGATCCCACCCTGGCAGATAGGCAGCCCAGGCGTATGGACCCCAGGGCAAATCCAGGGCTAAGTGCCACACAGAGTGGGTGCAGCCAGCCTGCTTCAAAGGTAAATACCCCGCCCCAACCCTATGACTGGGAATACAACTGCCCTGCACCATCTCTTCCAGTGGTCAGGCGGTACTCCCTAGAACAGATGCAGTTAGCAACAAATTATTTTTCACCAGATACAGGACAGTCTAGTTTTAAATATCACAGAAATTAAATTCCACTTCATCTGCAGTGCTTACTGAACAACCTTCATCAAATATTGTGAGCATACAATACATTTTCCCTACTGTCCCTTCCGAAAACATGATACACCATTCACATCCTTTTAAAGATTAACAAAACACAGAGACCTAAGGTGTGGAAAACCCTGTGGGAAGCCTAGGAGAAAGCATAAAATGCAAACAGGTACCAGGAAACCTGAATCACATCAGTAGGAGGGTTTTTCTCCTGATCTAATCCGCTTCTCTATCGGTGCCTTGCAAACTTAGAGCTCAGCCGTCCACTTCCACTCCAGCGGGTTCACATCAAAACAAGGTTTGCAGGGGTTTAACAGGGGCTCAAAGCGCAGCGAGAAACAATTAGAAACAAGACTCTCGCCGTAAGATTCAAGGGGGTTAATCAGCTAAAACGATGACAACGCAGAAAGGACTTGCAGCTCGTAATAGCAATGCAGGGTAAGGATAGAAATAATGGAGTTTGAGCTGTCTCCTTCAGAGAGAAACAGAGAATGTCAGAAACACAGCTGAAGCGTTTCTATAAAAATGCCAGAAACATGGTAGCATTGGCAGGAGAGTGAACAGCAGCGATAACGTGATATTCTGATCTGTGCACTCCAGAAGTGAATGCCCATACATTATTTAACAAAACAAAAGGGGGGAAAAAAGAGGGTACTTGAGTGCTGCCAAGAAATAAACTGGCTGTTTCAGTTCCCTGACTGGAGTGAGCCACTCGGAGTCAAAATTCTCTGCCTCAAAAAACCCACAGTAACATCCATCATCCCAAATGGAGGTTGGCTCTTTTTTCCCCTCCTCATCCTCTCCATTTTGGTGCTCAGGGACTGCAGTGAGCTCCCAGGAGCTACAGGAAGGACACCTCCCAAAGGCATAGCAAACCCCTATCTTCAGAGGAACAAATCTTCCCTGGGATTACTAACATCCTCCCTTCCCAACAGCTACAGAAAAACACCACCCAGGTAAGTCCTTCAGCGTAACGTTAGAGTGGAATGTATCTCATGCAAATATACTCATCTAACTGCATTTTGGTAAAAGGAGGTGTTGGCACTTCTCTGTCAACACTGATTTTTCTTGGCCCCTCTGGTTTGAGGTAAGTATCTATCAACCACTTCACCGGTTTGCTCCTGACCAGGGCAGCAGCTCAGTAACAGTGCTGAGCCGGAAACAAGGCAGACCACGTATCTACGTATTCATCAGGGCATCAGATGAGGTTTTCAGCCGTCCTCCACAGCAGGTTCATGTAAGAGGATAAGCAAAGCCATTCGGTGGGATACCACAAAAGATCTGTTAACAAGAATTATCAGAGTTCTGCACCCAACCAAAGCGATCTGATTTAGTAGAGCGTTTTCATCGCCTTTGAACACAGCTGTGTTAGGCATCACTGATGCCTACACAAGTGCTCATGACATCTGTGGAGTTATATATACAATTATAATGTCCTTTTTTAATGTTGTTCCCCCCAAGCCCTCTTCTTAAAGAGAAATCTGAGAAGGTTGTAAGAGACGTTTGTTTATTCCCACCCCTCCTCTCCCTTATGCCCTTCCCCCTCCTGCCCAAAACCACGCTAATTACCCCAGGGAAGAAGGGAGGAGGGAAAAAGGTTATTGGTGGAGAACAGGGAGCAGCTGTGGCTTTCAAGCCCAGGCACATGATCCCGTGCTCACAGCCAGCAATACATCCCCTTGGAGGAGGAAGGTGACCGATGACAGCCTGGCAGCACCCAGAGGGACCGGGGCACTTCCTCGTCACTGCCCGAGCTCAAAACAGAGCATATTAATACCATGGGGTATATTAATCCCATGCCTTGAGGCAGATGCAGTGGACAAGGACCGTGCTACACTCACTGGCTTTTTTCGACACACTTGCTGTTTATACTGCCATCCCAGGTACAAAATGTACAAAATGTACTGCCTTTTGCAGTACCCAAGGGTCTTGAAACGAGAAAACGGTGATTTGGTTCATATCAAGAGAGACACTTATTGTAAGAGCAAATCCAAGGCTGGCAACGGCAGTGCCTCCCACGGTCCCTGGTACCGGCAGCACCAGCACTCAGACAGCAACAACCCTCCCAACAGCCAGCACCACGTGCAGGCAGTCACAGCAGTGCAGTAACACCAGGAGAGCAACTGGTAAATGCGATGTGTTTGGTGGGATGTTTGTTTTTTTTCTTCAAGAGACCTCTACCATGATCTTTATAGAAAGCTGAAAAAACCCTTCTATTCAATCACATTCCACTAAGTACCAGCCTTTTCTTCAGCAGAAAATTTCATTCCCCGCCTGAGGACGACCTCGGAAGGAAGCAGGACTGCAGAAATAAGATTCTCTGAAATAACTTTAAATGCATGGAGAGTTTATTGTTTGCCATCTGCCTCGGAATTAAGACAGCTACCCAGAATGAGACAGAGGACAGCTACGCTGAACAACGCTCGAACACTGTTACAGGCTGTTACAGTGTAATTGTTACAGTGCATTGTCACAGTGTAATTACACTCCTCGTAATTCTTCACTGCATTGGGACAAGCAAGACAGAAGTATGAGCTTCCCGAAGTCCTCAGGAAACTCCTCATACCTGTCAGCAAAAGGAACACTGTAAGAAACTAATGACAATTTGATTTCCAGCCATGAGTTACACTCGGATAATTTGTACCTCTCTATACAAATGCCTTAATGACTACAGCACTCTACTCTTCCTACAAGTGAACCGTTTTAAGTTCACTTTCAACTCTTCCAACCAATTGCCTTCATTCTGCAAAACAAAACCAGGAAAATTCTTCTCCTGGTCAGGGTTTCTGCAGCCTCTGGTAAGCGCGAGCCCTCTCTCGGGAGGATTAACTCGCTCAGTTGCGAGTGCATCTCTGCAGCTTCCAGCCGCGGGGCCAACACAAGCATCAGCCCACGTCACACCACTGCAAGTGCCAGCTGTGCTCACGCTCCTCTAAAGCCGCGTCAGGGCCTCTGCTCTGTGCAGTACTGCACAGCTGGGCTGTTTACTTAATCCTAATGTCACCTCATCTTTCCGAGACACTACCCAATGCCGGTCTGTGAAAGACAGGGTTCCACACTTTTCGCACAGTCTTTTGTTTTTCACTGTGTACGTTTTCCCTTCTCCACTGCTGGGTTGGTTTTTTTTACCTATTCTGTCACAATTCCACTGTAAGCACGCAGCAGACTCCTGTGAGTGCTGAAATTACACCCTCCAGTTCTGCCAATCAGATACACAATTAGTAAATTAGGAACATACAAACTCACAGATGAATCCAAGGTTTTCTGCACACATAAGCCTGGTTTGTTTTCTACATGGGAGAAAGTGTGGAATCTAACCTCTTTAACACTCTTCCCCTCGGGGTAGGGCAAGTACGAGGAGGTCTGCCCGAGCCAGTGGCATATCTGTAGTCCCAGTATTTCCTGGAGACCTGAATGGAATTCGCACTCCTACAATTTTTCACATGTTGTGTGAGAGGGACTGATTTCCGTGTGCCCCCTGTGCCCTTCCCTCCCTCACTCTCACCCGCTTCTCCAAAATCTGGGCAATGTTCACACAACCTCTTCTCCGGCAGCGAGCAACAGGAGGGATTCAGACTGAAGCTGCTTTTGCAGTGCTGAAGCAAAGTTCTGGGTGACGCGAGGAGGCTGCCACTGATCCCAGGAGGAATAATCCTGGATAGAGAGTCAGGGAAGGGAGAAGAGAGACAGCTCCCTCTCTAGTCACAGACAAATTTTGAGGCCAAAAGTGTTCCCAAATATAATTGCACGTACTTGACAATACTAAAAAAAGGAACCTGGGAGATCGAAACAGCACTGCTCACTAGTGCAAGCCCGTGAACACAGTCACATAGAACAAACTGCTGCCTGAGATATAAAAACCCTCAAGGCACTTCCCACGAGAAAAGGGGAACGACAGAACCATACCTCAAACACAAAAGCGCACCTTGAAATTATCTGTAGTCACGTTGCCACTGCAAGGGTGATTTGATGCTTTTCTTCCTGTTCCTAAATTCCCTCCTGATCATGTACTTAGGACTTTTCTCCTAGTGCTTGTGCTCAGCCAGGTGTACCGTCGGGCCCAGTGAAGAACGGCAGTACTAACATGGCATGCAGACACGGGACTTTCACACCCAGACGTTTCTGGGGCAGGGAGGAAGAAGAGGGCACTCCCTTTGCAACAGTGTGGGTGAAGCTAACAGTTGATCCAAACCCATCCAGACATCTACTCATCAGCTCATCCACAGCTCAGCTGTGCCTGCTCTTACCCACAGGGGAAGGCCATCCGAAGGCTCTTCCTCCGTGGCTGGGAACAAATTATTAAGGTGAGGCTTTGGGAGGGCAGCTGTGCCATCTACTCGTCAGCTCATCCACAGCTCAGCTGTGCCTACTCTTACCCACAGGGGAAAGCCATCCGAAGGCTCTTCCTCCATGGTTGGGAAAGAATGATTAAGGTGAGGCTTTGGGAGGGCAGCTGTGCACTGTTTGTTTGTTTGGTTTTTTTTAACTGAGGTTTTAACACAAGATCAGATACAAATCACAGTTGAACTCAGCCATACTGTCAGCTCATCCACAGCTCAGCTGTGCCTACTCTTACCCACAGGGGAAAGCCATCCGAAGGCTCTTCCTCCATGGTTGGGAAAGAATGATTAAGGTGAGGCTTTGGGAGGGCAGCTGTGCACTGTTTGTTTGTTTGGTTTTTTTTAACTGAGGTTTTAACACAAGATCAGATACAAATCACAGTTGAACTCAGCCATACTACTGTCCAGCTGCAAGAACTGAAATAAGCATGGAAACAAGGCTGATATGACAGGTTCCTAGCATCCAACCGAGAAGCAAACCAACACCGAAAACATTACAAATCCAAAGACTCTTTTTCTTTCCAGATTCAACACATGAGTCAACAACAGGTCACATATACTTCCAACTGGAACCAGTCATCTCCAACACGGGCCATTAGTGCTGCATCAGAACCATAAGCACACCTTGGGTATGTTCCTTCTGGCCAGGGAGAGGGACACAGAATGACAAAGTCATTGTCAAGAGGAAAAGCTCACCAGGATAATTATTTAAAACAGCACTGCCACTTCTGCAGGTACCTATTCACTTTGCTTTAGATTACTCCATGAAATAATATAAACAGGAAATAGGAAAATTGGGGGGCAGGGGGGGCAGTGCTAGGTTTTCATGCTGCTCTCCCATCTCTCCTCTCTGGCAAAAAAATCCATTATTAGTCAAGATAGCTGTGGATCTAGCTGGCAATTCTTACATCTCTTCATCTTTGAGAAAAGAGCCAATTCTACATTGAAAATATCAGATCTCTAGTCGCACTTTGTAAAAAACTATCCTGTTGTCAGGACTTACTGAAGCAAGGAAACAGCTGGATTGAAGGGCTAAAGTTACAATCTGAAAATACAAGCTGATGGTATTTAAAAGAGCTAAAGAAATCGGTTTGTTCCATGCATATTTCCCTCCACTCTTCCATGAAACCAAACAAAGCCAATAAAACACAATTTCTGCACATTCAGATTGCGCTGAAAGATGGGGTAATGTCCTAATGGAGACTGAGGGTTCCCACTCTTCATGTAGGACGAGTTACAGGGAACTAAACACGTCTAAAAGAAAAATGCAGCAGGTCGAAACACTGCAATTACCTGTTGGTTCACAGTAAGCATTTGGACATGAAAATACCAGAGCTTTGTGGCAATCAACTTTACATACAACACACCCCAAAGCAGACAGATCTCCGTCCGTGGTGTGGACAAGAATCCCGTGTGTCTCCTCCTAACCCTGCCTGGAGGATTCCCAGAAAGTTTTGGGAGAACTGCTGGTGTCCAGCTGACAGGTCCCAGACCACCCTCAAGAAGCGAGCTTTGGGAACCAACACCTGGGCCACCACTGAGACCCATGTCTTCGGCTTCAATCAGTTGAAGTTGTGCTCAGTGCAGAAGCCTTCTTCTCTCAAACTCTTCCGTTCTTTTTGAAATGAAAAAGACTTTTCAAGGCTTCATCCTTGCCCCAGGACATGCAGGAGCCTCTCACCAGGATCGCTGCCAAACGGTAAGGCACGTTTTAATTCTGGAAATGCCTATGCTCCTGTCTGACATCCTAAAAGCTACCAAGCATTTAGCAGGCCTGCTGAAGAAAGGTTTTATCCCTGGGTACAAGCAGTAGCAGAGAATAAAACAAGCCAGAAGCTTCCCATGTCTGCTTTAAGGCAATTAGCAGACTTGATGCAAAATATGCCCCATCTCCAAACACAGAATACTGGATTCTTAAACATGTTCCTTTTTGCTCTTTTCATTATCTAAACACTTAAGTTAAAAAAAAAATGACAGGTTGGAATTTGCCAAAAGCTAAAGCATCCAAGTTTGTCAAAATCAATTAAAAAACCCCACAAAGACTGTCGCAAAAGCAATGACCATGATAAGCCCGTCACATACAAATGGAAACTGGCAAATGATGCAGCAAAAAAAGCAGAGAAAGTATCAGTATGTATTACAGCTGGTAGGGTGGATATTTTATGCATGTTTAATTTATAAATATCTAAGAATCCAAAGTAAATGAACACTGGAAAAAACATCTATGGTTTTATATCCTGTAGTTTTGAATGAAATACACACTCCACCGGGTTAAAAACGGTGGTTTGTGGGCTCTGCCTTAAAATGCTCCCCGTGTTTCAGAGGAAGCCAAGATTTCCTTTCAGGCATGAATTAGTCACATCCCAAAAATTCCAAGGGGCTTCTTCAACATTAAAGGAAGATCTCAAATACAGCAAGAAAACAGCAACAAAAACTTGTGCCTTCAGGTTTTTGAAATAACACCATGCTAATTTAAGGAGAAAGAAAGAAAGAAAGGAGGTGGGCACAGGACAGCTCACATACACGTGAGCCACCACTTGTAAAAAACAATGAACAATGCCAGCGAGATCCAAGACAGCTTCCTCAAGTACTCTGCAGGATATACTTATCTAATTTTTCCATTTACTTCTTTGTAGAAAAAGATCTTCCCCCAAAGGCACCAGCTGCCTCTGAAGTTCCATATTTGGGCTGATGAAATACTAAGTAAGACTGACTACAGCAAAGAGTTTCTCAGCTGCTAGACTTTATTGTAATTTTGGTGATGGACTGAAGCAGTACCTCTGTGTTCACAGAAAAAACGTGACCCATTTTGTTCACGGCTGTTACGGGGAGAGCTAAGTTTTTCTAATCTATCACTCTGAAAGGATTAAGTTGCATTCTAAGTAAAAGCTGCATTTCAACTGATCTTCCCTAAAAAGACTTAAATCAAAAGCTCCCCTTGTACCAGACAAGATAGCTAAAAGGAAAATCCACCTCCTGATAACTGCAAAATGTATTATTTTACACAAGACACAAACAGCCAAAGAACAGTGGCTCAAGGTCTAGGTATTAAAATTTTAAGTCATGATTTAAAAGCTGTTCATGCATGACAACTGTTTGGTACATATCACATGCTTAAAGATACCAAACAGACTTTAATTGCTGCTATCTTCTATTTTACCTTTTCTAAAACATTAATTGCAGGGAAGGACACAGGCAGCTAACTAACTTAATATTTTTTAATGGCAGTATTATTTCTGCATTATGTTTGGACCATGTAATTGAATGTACGGCACTTTCCTAGGAAAGCGCTGAGCTTCTGCAAGCAAACAAAGCTGTTCCAGAGAATGAAATCTCTCGTTGAGTATTGTCTGGAAACTATGGTATAGCTTCCACAGGTCCCAGACTTGAAATACTTCTTCAGACACATCAAGACTAAGTACTATGGGAACCCCTAAAGTTCTTCCGATGGAAGGCTTATTATTAATATAAACTGTGTACTTTTATGTCTTGTAGCAATACATGCCAAATGCATCAAAAGAAGCAAGAGGAAAGTCTGACAAACCAGCAGCCTGCTCGCCTTGTGCAGTGTCACTTCTTAGCAAACACACTTCGGGTTTTTTCCTGTACCAAGAGTACTGGTGATCTCTGGCGACACTACCTCCTTCTCTGGCTTCTCAAGGGATGCCAGTGGTTTAGGGTATTTGGATGTTACGACGATTTTTCAAAAGCAAGAGAGCAATAAGTTATTATTTAAAAGCCTCCAATCAATACTGGAGTGTCCGCCAGCAAGGAAAGAGCCTTTAGAAACACTGAGACAACTGGATTTCGCTAGGTCTTACGCCAGCTCCACTTGAATGTTTGCAAGCTCTCCCCTGCAGAAGCATATGGCAAGGTTTCTGCGTCTAAGCCAAGAACTCAGACTAGAAAATACTTAAAAGCTACATGAGCAGGTAAAATGTCAGATTATGGAAGAAAACCACAACAGCAAAACCAACATGAATTTTGTTCAACTGTACCTTGCTGAATGTGGCTCAACAGTAGACGGTTACAGTGACAGCTGACATTCAGAGAACAGTTTCAGGTTAGTTTTGCCACAAGTGACCAAGCACTCATTTTCTTGTTTATGACATTAAAGCTCAGCCCTTTCTATTACTTAAGTATTAACTATATAACTAT
>NW_010394068.1:0-220 GCF_000710305.1 Buceros rhinoceros silvestris
CGGAACTGCTGGCAGAAGCCCCCCAGGACCCCCACACACAATGGGCAGTGCTAGGGTCCCGGCGCCCCCGTTTCCCACGTGCCCGGGCTGTGGGTGTGTCCCCGGGGTCCCCTCTGTCCCCTCCGTCCCCGCGGTCCCCAATGTCCCTTCTGTCCCCGGGGTCCCCATTGTCCCCAGTGTCCCCACTGTCCCCTGGTGCCCGCGGGGTCCACTCTGTCCC
>NW_010394069.1:0-11919 GCF_000710305.1 Buceros rhinoceros silvestris
GGTAGTGTGAACCCTTCGGCAGCTGCTGCTCCGGTAGAGGAGTTCCAGAGCAGCCCCAGTCTTCTGTAAAATCCGTGAGTTGTGCATAGCATGCAGAATTGGATTTATTTTAGAATAAACCGAACTTGGGAGTGAATTTGGAACAGGCTTGAACAGTCTCAGAAACACTGACATGGGAGAGCTTGGTTCCCAGGAAAACAAAGTGACATGGGATTAGGTGCACTGGAGTGGTTAGGTGTTACAGAGTTCTCAGCATCTGGAATCAGGATGTACCTGAGCTTCATCGCCTCTTCACTGAGAGCTACAAAACGTTCAGTCTATCAGAAGTAACAGACTGGGAAAATACTATGAAAATGTGTTCTTCAGAGCTGCCTTGAATCTACTGCAAAAAAAATGTGTCTGGTAAAAAAAGTAGTAAATTAAAATGCATACTACTAACCAAGTATTACCTTGGTGGAAAATCATTTATTATTATAATAGCAGAAGGTAGAAAAGTCCTCTCCCTTCCCATTTCTTAAAGTTCTGGGTGTATATACATTTATATACGTGCGTGCACACGTCTCATGCTGTCATTTGGGGATTTTTAATACTGACAGTGGCATGTCAAAGTTGTCAGATATTCAGAAAACGTGGACAGTAAATATTTAGGATTACATAATGGGTATATTGTGAAGTTAGTGCACAGAATAAAACTTTGTCATTGTTACTTGCAAGATCTTGCTGATTTTAAAGTGTATCAATCATAAACATGCCCCTTTGTTTTATTTATCTGACACAATACTTTTGCTGATCTTGGCGATCTCCATTTTTGCCTTCTAGTAACTTTTTTTTCTGTATTCAGAAGTAGATACACACCTGTAACTGCATTTGTGGTGACTTGACCTCTAGAGCCAAAATTTAGAGATTATTTGTATGAAGGATTCTAATCGTTAGGTGAAACTCTGTTTATGCATCATGAGTTGTTTCATTTTTATTCTTTTAATCACTTCCATACAGGCAAGCAATTGTGAGGAAGACAGTTTGAGAATAAGGGATGAAGGCGGCCCTTGAACTCCAGTTTCACAGCTGCTTTCTTTGGATATTTGCTCAGATAAAAGGCTCATGTTCTTTTTTTCTATGAAATGCTAAATGTGCAGTTCCAACAATTTCCCTGCTGCACCATATTAAGCATTGAAAATAGGGTTGTAGTGTTAGCGTTATTACCTGTGTGTATATATACAAGCGTATAAATTATTTGGGTTTAATTTTGACGCTAAAATCATCCACTCCTTCAAGCTGTTTTCCATTCATCACCTCACCATCATAAATGTTGGTGAAGTAAAAAAAAATAATTTTCAACTTTTGTTATACCGAAGTCTGAATTAGTAAAAAAAAATTAGTAAAAAAATTTTCTGCAAAAAGTGTAGGGATTTGATGTATTGTGCACACTTGCAAGCGAGAGGATGGTGTTCTGTGACACTGTAGGAGTGCTCGCCTGACAGGAGTTTTACTCCTGATTTCACTGTGGGTGTTTAGTCCTTTGAGTGTTGCCTCTCCGTCTGCAGAGGAGGAGGACTGACACTGACTTTCATGCAGTGTTCCCACACCTACTGAGGAAGGCATGTGAGAACTGAGTTTTCTAGTAACTATATTTCAGCCTGCGCTAATTGGCTTTGGTTTCTGCGGAAACTGGGCTTTTCCTGCATTTCTATGAGGTAATATAACGAAGTTTTAAATTGTTGTGGAGTCTCTACTGCTATAGCAGATTCTGTATTGTAGTTTAAAATAGAAGTCAACCAGATTCATTTCCAAAGCTGTTTTCCAGAGAATAGTTAAGACACACGCACCTTTTAATGTATGTTTTACTACAGGTGGTTCACTACTTCCAAATTTTGTCCAAACCAACTGCAGTAGGCACTTTTTTTTTTTAGCTTAGTTCAAACTTCTCCAAAACTTAACACACTTGTGAATTAAATTGTAGAGTGATTTGTGAATTGTTAACGTTCGGAGCAGAATGAGAATTTGAAATCCTGTTTTGTTAAGAAAAGAACTATTTGCTCCCATAGTCGTTTATTTTTGAGATGTGTGGTTAGTTCCATAACTTCTGCATTACTCTGTTTTATACTACTGGAAAGATAGCTTAGTTCTCATTTAGGGTTTGGGGTTTTTTTTGGATGGCTCTTGATCAGGAATAAACAATACTGTAGGTACTGAGCTTAACAAAGGTATGGGCAGGGAGTTTATATGTAAATATAGGCTTGTGCTAGCTGTTTTTAATTATACTGGCAGTTTTATTTACCTGTTAGAGACGAATCTAACAGAATTACGTGTTTAACGTTACTTGAAAGGGGTTTGAGATCTCTGCAGGTGTAAAAGATGCCATAGTTAAAAGTGCATTTTTTCCTGCTGGAGAGGCATGAAACTTGCATGCTGCAGCAGAAATATTAACAGAATTTTCTGCTGTGCTGTAGCATCTCTTAGGATCTCTATGTCAGTTCTTTGTTAAACTTCCATCTGAGTCCATGACAGTCACTTATTTATTCTGAGAAATCAAAATTCCATGTTTACATGCAGCAGTCTCTCTAAGTTGCACTCTCCAGTGTGTCTGTATTTAAATATATTTGAGGGAGTTTAAAGACAAAGCATACAAATCAGCCTGAGCCATGATTGTTGTTTGGTTTATTCTTCTCTGGATAATAATGCTTCTAGAATGCAGCTTTGTAATTCTCTGGAAACGAAGAGTTCACAAAAGAAGGGTGTGAATAAGAGTGACTTAGGAAATTATCTTGTTTGACATGACAAATACTTCAGCAGTAAGTCCGTGCTTGCTTAATGTTCCATTCAAGGGAAGCTTTGAAAGAAAATGGATGAGGCTATCACTTTATCTGGTCAAGAGCAGATACTTGCAATTTTACCACCAATCTTGAAGCTTCTTGCTTTGTATCATTAATTTCTTTGGTTTTAGTTAACAGTCATGTGCTTGTGAATTACTGTTACGAGGTAACATCTAGGTGACCAAATTTAGAAAGAGTAAAGTTTTCAATGATATTTTTTTTGCTCATTGTAGCTCTATGTGATACTGTGTTAAAGAGCTTTTAAATGTTAGTTCTATGTAATGAGGCCAAAGATTAGAAAAACCGAGCTAGTACACAAAGATTTACTGTATATTGAATTCCTTCCAAGTGTTCCCCTAAGTATTAAGTCGAAAAATTTCCCCTATCATCCTTTCTGTGGTTCAAAGGCGTTGTTTTAAATTTATAAATAGATATGTCTATGATTTGGTGCATAAATTACAAGGAGAAGTGTGTTGTTAGGTGTGTTTTCTGACACCAGGAGGATGCCTCTGGCAGTGTGTTGTATAGACCACAAAAGAGACTGCATGGATGAGCTGAAAATACACAAGGGTCTATTTTTATTATTATTCATTTTGTGTGCGTTTCTGGAAAAACCTTGAGTGCGATAGATTTTTAAATCTATAAAGAATAGTGGTATCTGATTATCTCACTTGATAAGTATAAAATACTTTAGTCTCTGTTGTGATTTTTAAAGGCTGGAGAATTCTTAAGAAAATGGCTGCTTGGATTTAGGAAGAATTGATGCAAACCCCAACGCTCCATCTTTACATAGTGCTGCTTATACTGTTACAAGTGTGTTCTAGTTCTGCACAAAATTATCTCAGTTGTTGGCAGAACAGCTCTTTTTTCTTCTCCTTTTTGAAATGGCTGCGATATTAAGATCTGTTTTCTAGCTGTAGGGAAGCTTACCATGCTTCGGGGGCCACATTTCCAGCGAAGCAGCAGTGCTGCGCCTCACACTACATCAGGCTGCCCGAGGGCATTCGGTGTTGACTTTTAAAAGAGAGTATAATACCTTACTGTTATGAGAGGTATACTCTGCTAAAAGATTATACGTTCAGTTTCTTCCCTGTTTTCAAAGATTATTTAAAGAGGTCAGCCTCGGAAAGGCTCCTAGACTGTGATGTACCGAACGCAGGGTTTTTTGGTACAGCAGCATTCGTTATTGTGGCTGCTGTAATCTGAAGACCAAGGCAAATGCAGACTGAAAGGGTTGAAAGTGATGAAGATTTTGCCCTAAAACTTACATGATCACAGATGATAGGGTTACGTTCCTAGCCTAAAAATCTCTTGAATGATGCTAAGTTTTTTTGCAATGATGTCTGAAGTTCTCACAGATGATGTAGTAAATACTGAATCCTACAAAATACAAGGGAGGAGTGTACTGATTTATACCAATACCTGCTTCTTTTCTTGGTTTTCCTCTGTATTCGGAGCAGTAACCTACGGAGTATCCATTCTTGGTGTCGTGGAACGCTTTTTTTTTTGTCTTAATTTTCATTATGATTCTCCTAACTTTTCTACGTGGTTCTGTTTTCAGACACGTGCTACGACAGTAATGATTGGTACCGTGTGCTTTTTCCCAAGGAACCCATGTTGCTGAGCTAACTAAAGAAAATGCAAGGGATCTTTTCTCACACCTTGTGCGAGTTAAAAAGATATGATACCTACCATAAAAGATATGATATAAATGATACAATTTGTATCATTCACCTGTCTGAGAATGGTGAATCATACATCGGTGAGCGAATGAAATTAAACAGGTGCAGACTTAGAAGCAGAAACTAATACGGCGTTGGCAGACGCACAGCTTCATGTTGTAGTTATATGATGCTGTCCTGCTGCTACTGTGTGATGCCAGTAAAATTAAATACCGAATGTGTTTTGTCACCATCTATTCTTGGTTTCTTTAAGTGAAATAAGAATTTTCATAGAACATAATTGTTAAAGTAAGTTTCTTTTGGAATCTAATGAGAAATGGTAAATGCACTCTCATGTTGGCAGGTTACTTCACTGAACACTTTTGTTGACAGACGTAGGGCAGCGTTCCACTAATAGTCCATTCCTGTCATGGACTATGTTTGCTGCATAAGACCCTGATGAATAAATGTAATGCAGACACGAAGAGAATTGATATGATTCTTTTGAGAGTGACTGGATCACCTCCTACAGAAATAGACAGGAGACTCAACACAGAGCCCTGCTAAGACTTAGTGAACTTAGTGCCCCGTTCTGGCCTGTGCTTTAAAACTGGAAAGCCTTCAGCCAGTTTCCTGGATACATAGTATCTATGAAAACCTTAAACACTTCAATTGACTTACGCAGGAAGGCTGAGAGAGGACCTATTCCTAGACAGGTGCCCATCGGCAGACTTAAGTTTTAGAGGACTTCCACCTAACATTGCACTGTCCCACAGCTGGGGGGGAAGCTAAAGCAAGACAAATTACAGTGGGTTTGATGACGAGAGTACCTAACATGGCTATGAGTTTTCTTAGTTCTCGCTACCCCCCAAATGCTTGAGTTTGTAAAACACAAACTTGTCTTCATTCTCAACTACAATACTGTGGTCTCGGTCCTAAAGAGCACAGACTACCTGTGCTGAAATATCATGGAAGCTACTAGACGTGACTTCTGACTACACATTAATTTTTTTTTTGCTTCACCTCTGCTATTCTGTAAAGAATTGTTATGTGAATTAAAGTAGTTACATTCTTACTGCTTTGGGAAGCAAAGCTTCCTTACGACTCCCTCGTTAACTGTAAAGATAATTTTCTTCTTTAGAGCATGCAGTGGGTGTGTCCACAATTCCTGCTTCTTGCTCCACCCCAAAAGAAAAGAGGTTAGGAAGATGTTTCAGCTTGGAGGAAGCAGTTAAAAAAAATTGAGAGTTTCTTATCAGCCTTTTCAAACTGTAGTGAACTTTATGGGATGTGTTCCAGAAATACTTCAACCATAAATCATATTGTCTTGAAAGAGCTACTGGCCTGCCAGCATTGATGAATAATAGAGTATTGTTATGGTACAGTGCACTGCTGAACAATATTTTGGTTAATTCTACTGGAATTTGATTACAGAACTGCTGATTTTATTTTATTTGTAATACAAATCAAACTTTCTCATGTATGGGAATATAATCTAAAGATTACTTTTATTTTCTAGATAGTGACATTGAGGATTTATGCGGATAAATAAGACTGTTCTCCTTCTAACCATTATTCATCAATAAAATATTGCTAGTGGTGCCTGCTTCTCTGACATGTGTCATGCTCAGATTTTTCCCCAGGTCTTGCTTTCCCAAACTGATGCCAGAAAGCTGTGGTGCCCTGGTACTAACCGCAGCAAAATTACTGCAGTCTCAGTGCTGTTCCTGCTACAGTCCTGCTTCTCCTGAGCATGGTGTTCATTGGCAGCCTCATCGTTCCAGGACCTCTTCAGCCAGAGATTTTGCTGAAAGAGTTTGCTGAAAGCGAAATAAGGGTTCCCTTCTGTCAAACGCTGCTGTTTAAAAGTCTTGTTGCTTAACTCCAGCTTCCCACGGATGTTTTTAAGATCACAGGAAGTATGCGTCTTTGAAGGAGGAAACTAAAGTGAAAAAGTTGTCACAACAAGTGCGTGCTGTAGCTTTCTAACTTTCTTTTTTAAGAGCAAATGGGTGTAGAAACTTGTCCACTGCTTTTTGGGATGTTCTGTGTGTACTTGATCTCTGTTTGCTTTCAAAGCAGTACTGTATGTTCCTTTGATTGCTCTTTCTGGGTTTTACTGCTTATCTGCCGTGCTCACAGCCAGACATACAGGCCTTTAACTCCATCATCTTCTCCACTCACTATTGGGATTTGTGCTGTTTACTCCTAACATTTTAAGGAGTGAAAGATGAAAGAACTCTGAGAACAAGGTCGTAGAATTGCTTATAAATATATATGCCTACGGAGATAATTAGATGTTCTAACAGTGTTGTGATGTGCAAGGATTGCTGTGGATCTCCTTCCCCTTGGTGTCCCTCTCTTCCTGGTTCTCATGCTTTCTCTGGTATGTGCTCACAGTCCATTTTCAATGTGTGGCCATGTCCTAGGGACTGTGAATTCATCTAGAGGTTCTAAGGTACTGTGATCAAAAGAACATTTTCCTTTTTTCTCTATGGTAAGGCAGAAAATGTCCATCTTTCTACTCAGTTGCCTTTCCTTAATTCATTCCTTCTGTCTCTAAGTATGGAGTGAGGAGGAAGGCCACTTTCTATATACAACAAACTTCTGTACATTCTAGACACAAAAGAAAAGTTCTGATGGGATTTGAGTGAGGCTCGACCAGGATCTGGTTTCTTAGCTCAAGGTTCTGAAATGATGCAGAAATGGCAAATGATCACTGCTGGGCACTGGTCTTGTAGTTTGTACACAGTCCTCAACCTAGGTGACTTGTCCATTCGTGTCACTTCTGGTCAGCAAAAGCTCTTCCTCCGCTTAGCAAAGAGAAGCGTAATGAAGAATGTCCTGATGGTGGATCTGAGCACAGCTCATAAGCCACAGAAGGTAGTGACCTGCTGCCCTGTCGAATGAGAGGGCGCTGACAGACGGCTTCTGACTGCTGGGGCCTCTGTCTTCCCGACGGATTGCGTGCGTCTGCTAGGGGCTTGATCAGTGCTTCTCTGCACGACGTGCAGAGGTGTTCAGAATAACAAGGTTAATCTTGCTGCTCCTCTGTTGGACGGGGGTTGGTTTGATTGATTTCTGACCTGTGTCTGACTGGCATCAGCTCACAAGTTCTGAATCATTTTGCAGCTTTGTTCACAGAATGAAAGAGCTGTCCTGCCAAAGCTATCTTTATACAGATGGCTGAGATCGTATCAGTTCTGGTAACCACCTTTTAGTCCTTATTTCCCCCATCAGACATAAAGCATCTTCTCCACCGCTTTTACATAACACTTTAAAAACTCAAATGAAATCTGGTTTACACATTTTAATGTATGACACATTGGTAACTTCCAGAACATGTTTAGCTCTGATTTTGGATGCTCTGTGAGAGCTTTTGATGGTTTTCTGAGTCAGACATGATGGTGGTCAAGTCAGGAAATTGGCTGTCTCATTTCTCCGCTGAAAAGAAGTTCCAATTGTGAAGACTATGAATGTCAGTGAATGAGGTGACAGTCAGCTGATAGAGCTCCAGTTCTTCCTTGTAGACTACTTTTCTTATTCCTACCTGTTGATTTTGTTTTTAGAGTGCCTGAATTTTCATAATTTGATTTAAATTGTTCATATGTCCCATTACAGCATGTAACATAATACTTAAATAGAAAAAAAACCCCACTAGTATGTTGTGATACATTGGACATCCTTCCTGCATCAGAAGTCAATGGATGATGTTGAGATCTGTTTGTTCAATTGGAGAAGCAGGTATGGTGGCAATATTATGTGTTCAGAATTCCGCGTTAACAAGAATAGCAATAAAAGTCTGAAAATTCTTGGGCACTTGATTGGGGCCCAGTCTTGGAAATACGGGGTGATGTCTGCTGCAGATAGACCCTTTCAAGGGGACAAGTGTGTGTGTGCTTTTTATGATAACACTGTGAAAAAGCCAGAAAGTGCTTTTCTTTAGGTCTTGTTTTGAAATGTGTCCAGCTCTCTAAAGCCTCTTGGAACATCCTTTCCTCAGGCCAGCCTGAGTACCCATGGCTTTTGAGTTAGGTTAGAATTTAAACATGAAATCATTCCAGCTAGGCAATCACTTCTGTATCAGATGAACTTCAAAGTTCACGTCATGGTTTATGGAAGGTGGGGGGGGATGATCACAAAAGGAAGTTAAAAAAAGTGAAAGTCCATGGGTGGCTCAAACACTTTCCTTCAAACGCTGCCTCACATATTGACACACGTTAATTATTGTCTGGGAACCTCAGCCATACTGGATAAGTACATAGTTTGGAACCGAGTCCACACTTAAATGTTTACTTTCACTAGGATTTCCATGTTTTCTGATGTGAATATTGAAAGATTGATTTTTACATTTTAAAATTATATCAAAAAATTATTGAGACTTTTCCGAAGAGGTAAATGATTAAACAGAGATGTCACTGGTGTAATATATTAATCTTTTCTGAACAATTTTGACATATCTAGACCTAAGAAATGGGGGGGGGTTATGTATTTTTATATGCACCTGTGGCTTTTCTTTAGCAGGTTTTTCAAACTTCATCAAGTAGCTTCCAAAAATAATTCTTGGGGAATTTAACAGTGCAGTTCCCTGCAAGTATTAATGCATTTGGCTTGAAGACCTACTAAAGGTTCTGAAGTTTTAGACTTGCCTAGTGACTAGAAAATTAATTTTGGGACGGTGGGAATATTGTTCTGCAGTTCTTGCCAGGGAGTGAAACTGTGAAGTTCCTTTTAGGACATGGACTGTCTCAGGGAACCTGTGATGTATTATGAGCAGTTGAATTGTGAATGTTGCAGAGGGATAATTCAAATTGTAGAACTGAAAAAAATGAGTACTTCTTTTTGTATTAACCTAGTATTTATATCAGCTGTTTTGCCGTAACACACCTTGAACAATGTGATTTAGCTTCAACATGTGCAGGTGTTTATTTTTGAAATGGAAAGCTGTGTTCATTCTCAGTTGTAAATCTTCTCGTTTTTCTTTCAGATTACTCTTTACAGCGGTAGAAATGGACAGCAGCAGTTTCATTCAGTTTGATGTGCCCGAGTACAGCAACACTGTTCTGAGCCAGTTAAACGAACTCCGCTTACAAGGAAAGCTATGTGACATAATTGTGCATATTCAGGGTCAGCCATTTCGAGCCCATAAAGCTGTCCTAGCTGCCAGTTCTCCGTATTTCCGTGACCATTCAGCATTAAGCACCATGAGTGGCTTATCAATATCAGTTATTAAAAATCCCAATGTTTTTGAACAGTTGCTCTCTTTTTGTTACACTGGAAGGATGTCCCTACAGCTGAAGGATGTGGTTAGCTTTCTAACCGCAGCTAGCTTTCTGCAGATGCAGTGCGTCATCGATAAATGCACACAGATACTGGAGAGTATTCACTCAAAGATCAGCGTTGGTGATGTTGACTCTGTCACTGTGGGTGCTGAAGAAAGTTCAGAAAATCGCAACGGAGTTAAAGACAGCAGCTACTTTGCCAATCCTATTGAAATATCTCCCCCCTACTGCTCTCAGGTGCGACAGTCAACAGCAGGCAGCGATCTTAGGATGGAAACTACTCCGGGCAAAACTCTGTGTAGTCGTCTGCAAGAAGAAGGGCATTCGGACCGAGGAAGCAGTGGAAGTATCTCTGAATATGAGATTCAGATTGAAGGTGATCATGAGCCAGGAGACCTGATAGTAAGAGAAAGTCAGATCGCAGAGGTGAAAGTTAAAATGGAGAAGTCTGACAGGCCAAGCTGCTCCGATAGCTCTTCCCTTGGCGATGACGGATATCATACTGAGATGGTGGACGGAGAGCAAGTGGTGGCCATAAATGTCGGTTCCTATGGGCCTGTGTTACAACATGTTTACTCATTTACCCATGCCTCATCGCAGGCTACGGGTGTGTCTGAAACCTTTGGAAGCCTGAGCAATACAAGTCCTTCAAGGTCGATGCTGAGCTGTTTCAGAGGGGGTCGTGCACACCAAAAGCGGGTATCCACCGGTCATCACTTGCACAGTGATGTTCAAGGCTTGGTGCAAGGGGCTGACAGTGAATCCTTGGTGAGTAACCCAGGATATGAAAGTAGTCCACGGGAAAGAAATACAAGAGGCCATTGGTATCCGTACAACGAGAGGCTAATTTGTGTTTACTGTGGGAAGTCTTTCAACCAGAAAGGGAGCCTCGATCGACACATGCGATTGCACATGGGAATAACTCCTTTCGTGTGCAAGTTTTGTGGGAAGAAATACACCCGCAAGGACCAACTTGAGTATCATATTCGCGGTCACACAGATGACAAGCCCTTTCGCTGTGAGATCTGTGGAAAATGTTTTCCCTTCCAGGGTACACTAAACCAGCATTTGCGAAAAAATCACCCCGGGGTAACCGAAGTGAGGAACAGGGTAGAATCTCCAGACAGAACAGAAGCATTTGTGGAACAGAAAGTAGATAATGATGCTTCAGCTTCTGAAGCTATGGATTCTAGTATGGAAATTCATGCGATGTCTAACGCATCTGATTAAAACGTTACATTCTAAGTGCAACGCAAGCAAGCACATTACTAATGTATTTTTTAAATCTTTTCTTGTGTTAGTAATCTTCAGTACAAGTATAATAACAGCCTTTTAATTTTCCTGACCTTCTGGAAATCAGGTTAAAATGGTTTCTGGAGAAGACTACATAAATATTCTTTGTTTCTGAAGGAGGCTGAGTAGTTTGGTTTGTTTTGGGTTTTGTTTTTTTTTTTTTTACTTTTGAAGACGCTCAAAAACACAAAAGACAGTATGCTGGGGAAAGGATAGGAAGAGTCTGCTGAAGTGTCCCTCCTGGCTGATCTGGCAAGACGCAGATTCCAGTGGAGAAGGATATTAGAATAAGATTGGCAGCTCTGCTGGATACACCAAGAAGCTGTAATCTCTCTTATTTTATTTCTTAAATCCTGTTGCTGGTAATGAGTTACACAGCAGTGGTGAGAGAGAATATTACAGCTTTGATTCCTTACGTGTGTCACAGTGAAATCTGTTTGCTTATACTAACTGTTACCGGTAGTTAGTCTGTTTATATATATAAATTTGCTTTATATATATAAAATGCTTTCACTTTTCCTATTCTGGTTGAGGTGAATGTAACAGTATGTCAAGGTTTAACCATATACCATTCTTCCAACTGCTAGGTCTCCTCTCTGCTTAGGATTTAGGACTCTGGGAGGATGGTTTTGGTTTTAAAAGAATGTTGTTTGGGTTTCATTTTATTAAACTATTACTTTGTGTGCAAAAGTGAGCAAAGTGAATTACCTTGTTTTAATAGCTTTGCTTTATAACATATGTAAACCAAATGCCATAAATCTATTAAATTATGGTTAAATTGTTGAGGGGTTTTGTTAGGTGTCTAGAACACAAGCTGGACAACCTGTGGTGCTGACCTTTTTATATATATAGAGCTAGATATATCTATAT
>NW_010394070.1:0-580 GCF_000710305.1 Buceros rhinoceros silvestris
TAATTAAAAAAGAAACAGAGAGGAAGAGTCACCACATGCAGGAGGATACAACAGAACAAGTGAGAGTGACCAAAGCAAAGGGCACGGAATGCAGAAGAAAAGCCCAGGATCGATTTGGTTTGCAGTCAACGCAGGTTGGAAGCATCGTTTATAAAGGTATTTCATATACCAAAAAAGGCACCGCAGTATCTACAAAGCCGAATCCTCTGGAGCGTGTCTGTGGGGCGGGGGGAGGCAGTGGCCCCGCTGGAGCAGACGCGTCCCCGTGCGCAGCAGAGCCCCCCCTTCAGCTCATCCCTTGCAAAGCTGAGCTCTTCCATTTTACGTTTGGTTTTGCTGTCTCTGTTGGTAAAAACAAAATCATCATAATAAAAAGACAGATGTGAAAAACGGCAAAGGGGTGACGGGCTGATCCTGCAATGTAAGAGCTGGAACATTCCTCGGACCCGGCTGAGCACCAGCAGAGCGGGGCTGCTGTCACTAGACCCCCTCCGGGGCACACCCCGCACGTCCCTCTCCATCACGCATCCCAGTGCCGCCAGGGACCCCGGGACAGCGACAGTCCCACGCCCGCCAGCCG
>NW_010394070.1:676-1097 GCF_000710305.1 Buceros rhinoceros silvestris
ATCCCAGTGCCGCCAGGGCCCCCGGGACAGCGACAGCCCCACGCCTGCCACCCGCTCTCCACGCATGCGTCACGAGACCTGGGGTGTCTGCCGGGCTGCGGCAGCGCTCGCCTCTGCCCCGCCGCTATCTGCAGAGCCACACCTGAACACAGCAACAGGGAGGAAAAGGGAAAAGAAAGGAAGAAAGAAAGAAAAGAAACATTTGAAATCTCGTGTTTACTAGTATTCAGTACATGGGATTCCTAAAGAACAGCTCGTCCTCCTAGTTAACCTTGTCCTGGAATATATACAGGTTGTTTGTGGCTGCCACGGCAATGATGTTCTCGGAGGGGTGCCAAGCTGTGTGCAGGATCTTTTTGCTGAAGTCCAGACTGTCCACGCTAATTTCGTCTTTCCTCCGCTTGCCGCCCACGCAGACCTT
>NW_010394071.1:0-948 GCF_000710305.1 Buceros rhinoceros silvestris
CTTGTCTCCAGACTAAACACTCTCAGTTCCCCCAGCCCTTTAAAACGAACCTCTGTCTCTGGACAGAAGCAGCGTTGCCATGATAAGCCTGTTGTCCCGGGGAACTTGGCTGGGCTGGAGGAGCACTTTCTTACCTGAATAATGCCTCCTCCATCATCGCACTATCAGCTCGAGGTTCCCACTGTAGGTGCCCCATCGTACAGCGGTGGCCGTCCCCGCTGGACGGTATCACCTCTGTCACCCCTGACACAGATTTTGCTCCCGATGACGTTTCTAGGCAGAAGCATCGTCCGTGCCCAGGAAAGCTCGGCCCGTGATAGCCACGGCTGCCTGATGTGATGGGTAAGGGCGCAGGTTCACAAATCCTTCCTCGAATGAGAAAGATACGTGGCTTATAAATCCCCATCAGAGCGAAAACCCCAAGTGGAGTCAACAGGAGAACCTTAGTTTGCTTCATTACTGTTATTTTTAATCCCTGGGTACAATTTCATTAGATCCCCCTCGGTTGCTTTTATTTTTTCACATTTCTGATGGGATTTTCCGCCTGGTCCCTTTGAACCTCTTTTTGGGCTCTCTTCCCGTGCCCGTGGATTTGGCGCACTTGGGGTATGATCGCACACTGGGTTAATCCTCCAGGAAGACCTTTCCCTTCCCTTCTCCAGCCCATTGTCAAAGTTCTCCGACTCTTGGCCACTGTCCAGAAGCACAGATGCTCGTTTTCTCCTGCCCGCAGTGAAACCCCAGTGTGCTCGCAGCCCACCAGCCCAGTGTCACCCATCACGGGCTGGCACATCCAGCTGAGACCCACATTCGCCTCTAGCACTGCCCAGCCGGACACCGTCAGCGTCACTTGGCAGAGAAGTCTCAGAGAAGTCCAAATCTGCGACTGCCGCTGATTTATGTGTCGGGATAAGCGCTAGCACAGCTGGAAACATCTTTTCTGGCCTT
>NW_010394071.1:1051-2044 GCF_000710305.1 Buceros rhinoceros silvestris
ACAGCGGGAAACATCTTTTCTGGCCTTCAGCGGGAGGTGGGAGCAGCCGCAGGGCTTGGTCCTGGTGGGGGGTCGATGGGGAGTGAGCCCGTGGGATGCAGCCACGGGGGGTTAAACCCCGGGAGATGCTGACCATGGGCAGCAAAGCCTGGAGGGGAGTGATGGGGAGAGGTTGCTGCTGCAGAGCAGAGGGCTTGCAGAGGTGACCACCCCAAACCTCGGCTCCCTCTCATTCCCGCTGCTGCTGGTGAGAGTCATGGTGGTCGTTATCTGTTGTGGCCACCCCCGATGCTGCTGGGGACGGGTAGCAGCTCCTGCCCACGGCAGGGACATTGTAGCAGCAATGAACAGCACTGGGCTGGGCAAGGGACGAGCTTCCCCCTGGGGAGCTGCACACCTATGATATTTACGGCACAGCTCTGCCGCCTCTGGGCCATAAATTTGGGTGGTGACTGTCCCTCGGTCCCTCTGACCAGGATTTACTGCCCAACTTTGCAACATAAATACGGTGCTGGCCACAACTCACGGTGACATACCTGCTGGCCCCGCACTGGGACGCGTTCCCAGCTCATCCCTCCCACCAGAGCCCGGCCTCGGGCAGCGTCGCCTTTTGTTTCAAACCTTGTGTACCGCTTTGTCGCAGCTCTTCGGGTCAGGGTCTCTGGCGCTGGTGTGTCGCTGGGTTAAGCAGCAGAGCTGGGGCTCTGCAGGCGAGCGGGGTCTGTCCTCGGGGGCCGCAGACGAAGGAGCCTGGTGATCGCATCGCATGTTGCTGTTGGGCTTTATGTGCCACCTACAGCTTTAGCTTCCTGTACTATCTCAGAGCCCATTAAAGTCTCGCATCTCGTGTTATGAAATACGGCACACATCAGGGGGTTTTTTCTCCCCTTCCTGGGCTCCTCTCAGCTTTCAGCTCAACCCCTGCGCGAGCCAGCCAGCCCTTCGGCCCAGCAGCCCTCCCAGCATCCACCCAGAGCGGCTGGGGACCCACAA
>NW_010394071.1:2612-3027 GCF_000710305.1 Buceros rhinoceros silvestris
GGGCACGCTGGGCAGACAGGGCGCTCCCACGGCACACACCGCCCGGCACTATCAGCCCCGCCATCTCCAGCCGCGCCTTCTGGGGCCAGTTATCTCCACCAAATCTGCAAATCGGAACCTGTAATTATCCCCCTTCCCAGGCCGGGGGAGGGTTTGTGGCCGGAGTGGAGCAGACAGATGTTTGAGGCTGGAAGCGGGGAGCCAGCCACCCCAGCGCCAGCCACGGCCCCATCAAAGACGTTGGGTTGGCCACCAGGATTGGGCTCCGGCAGCCGCCGGCTTCCCACGGCGCGCTGGGTGTCTCGTCTGGGTGAGCGGAGCTGTTCGGTGGCTGGCTGGAGGGGACAGAGAGACACTGCATTTCACCGTGATTTTCCAGCACCGTAATTCAGTGGCTGGGGCCTCGCTGGCCGCC
>NW_010394071.1:3202-4076 GCF_000710305.1 Buceros rhinoceros silvestris
CCGCACCATCATCCCCGTTTTTCAGCAAAGCCTCTGCTCTGTCTGGCAGCAGATGAGGCTGTTTCCAGCTGCCCAACAGGGTCTGTCTCAACACTTGTGTTTTTTACTGATTTTCCCCTTTTTCAGGTCTCAGGCAATGGCAGGTTTGCATCCCGACTTGGCTTAGCTTTGGGGGAGGGGATAAAAGCAAAGGAGAAGCCCTGGGGGATGGGACCCTCTGTGGCAAGCAGCTGCCCAACAGGGTCTGTCTCAACACTTGTGTTTTTTACTGATTTTCCCCTTTTTCAGGTCTCAGGCAATGGCAGGTTTGCATCCCGACTTGGCTTAGCTTTGGGGAAGGGGATAAAAGCAAGGGAGAAGCCCTGGGGGATGGTACCCTCTGTGGCAAGCAGGGGACGGGGAGGAGGAGGAGGGTGACCCCGTATCCGCTGACCTCCCCGCTCGGTGCGGCTCGGCAGCAGCGAAGCCAATTAACAGCAGATACAATTTGTCATCCTGCCCCTCCTCCTGCGAGGAGGGATGCACCCCCAGCCTCCTGCGCCCCGGCTCCCCGCAAGGGGGCTAATGAAGGCCCCGGCGGAGGGGTCACCAATTAGGCGGCGATGCTGCGCACCGAGCTCCCCGCTGCCGAGATGAGACGAGGCGAGGTGCCAGAGGTTGCTCTTGCCTGGCTGCCTCTTTCAAAAAGTGTTTTTGTCTCTCCACCGCAGGCCTGCGTGCCGCCCGGGCTCCTGGGGGCTTCGTTAGCACCGTGGGCAGGGGAAGGGGCGTTCTCCCTCCAAAGGACGAGGCTGCTGCCCCAGCGCCCTGTGATGGGAACAGCGATATCAGACCCGGCCACGTCAGGGAGGATCTTCCCCTCCACAGGGGCCGC
>NW_010394071.1:4341-4824 GCF_000710305.1 Buceros rhinoceros silvestris
GCAGCTAACCAGGAGGCGTCCATCGCCCCTTAGCTGGTGCCAATGGAAGCTTCTCTCAACCCAGGCAGAGGGCTGGCAAAGCCCGGCATCCCCAGCGCCTTTGCATTGCTACTGCACAGCAGGGTGCTCCCACCCGCTCCCTCTGATGCAGATTCTCTGCTGTGTCATAGGGGTTGAGCCCCCTCCCCAGCGCCCTGCTCCCCACGAGGAAGAGGAGGGGATGCACAAGGTGTGAAGAGGGAAGAGCAGACCCAGCCCTGACAAACTGCACTGCTCAGCCAGGAAGGCTCTGCGGTTGCAGCCGAGCTGCCGTTCATTAAACCACCCTGCTAATTAAAGCCGAGCGTGGTGTCTGGCAGGCGGGCAGCAGCCCTGGGTGCAGCTGGGTGGGCCGGGGCCACCCAAAGCCACAGTGGTGGGTGCCAAGGCCGCCAGCGCCCCAGGGAGCAGAGCTGTGAAGCCACCTCCCCGCCTGCCTCCTGC
>NW_010394071.1:4897-6182 GCF_000710305.1 Buceros rhinoceros silvestris
CCCGGTTGTTGGTGGCCAGGCCCGCCAGCGCCCCAGGGAGCAGAGCTGTGACCCCCCCCCCCCGCCTGCCTCCTGCCTGCAAACACCCCCCCACAAAAGCGCAGGGGCGGGGGGTCCCCAACGCTGCCCTCGGTGAGGGAAGGCTGGGGCTGGCCCCTCCAGCTTGGGACATGCAGGTGGGATGTCCCTGCCCCGGTGGGCTCGGGGTGATGTGACTCTGCACTGGGGCAGATGGGGAGCAAGCTCACTCCTGTTCTGCGGGGTGGGGACTGCCCGGGGGTCTGCAGCTCCTTAGGGACCTGCCCAGGGGAGCTGAGGATGGCTGAGGATGCAGGGAGCTAGGCCAGGCTTTAGCTGAACCCTCTTCCAGCAAATCCCCGCAGATGACCCCAGGGCAGAGGCACCAGGCTGTCGTACGCCGGTGCATAGGCGCCCGTGGGTCCTCCCCGCTGGCTGTGCCAGAAGAGGAGCAGCCCCTGGATGCTTCCCAGGGCCGGCAGCAACTTGCTTTGCCATCGGAGGCTGGTGCGAGGGCTGGCACTGCCACCCGGTGACTTTGCCATTGCCTAAAATAAAATCCACGGGGAAAAACGAAAGGAAAGCAGAAAGGAAGAAGCCCAGCTGGATTAATAATTCAGGCTGGCAAGAGAACAAAACCCTCCCGAATTCACCTTCCATTATGTGCCCACAAACCACATGAAATGGAAAAAGAAAGAACAACAGAAAAGCCCCACGACCTTGAGCCTCGGTGGCAGCCCCAGATGTGCAGGGGCACAGGGCAGAGGGTACGGGGTGCGGGGACAGCCCCTCGGTGGGGGCATCCAGTGCCCTCCCGCTGCTGGTGGCTGGTGGGCTGGGGGGCCTCCGGCGAGGTGGGGTGCAGGATGCTGGTCCTGGGGGTGGCCAGACCACACAAAAGGCAGCCCGGATGGCCCCGAGCCCTCCCTGCGAAAAACTGTGCGGCAAAAATGTGCTAAATCCTCAAACTCCAATAGGGTTTGCCCACCGCAAATTGCAGGGGAGATTTGGAAAGGAATTTGCTACCAGCAAAGCGGTCGCAGGCTGGATGTGAAATATCTGGGATGGAGACCACCAGGCACTTCACAGCCCGTGCCCAGGGAGGGCGGACGCTTTCCTCAGCACTGAGCTGGGGCAGGGCTGCGAGGGACAGTGGGAAATAATTATAAACAGGTAATTACAGCCTCCTTTCCAAGAGAAAAGCCTTTGAAGGCTCTTTTACAGCCCCTCGCCGCCCTGCCCAGGACCTTGCTGGCGGGCGGAGGGG
>NW_010394071.1:6313-7431 GCF_000710305.1 Buceros rhinoceros silvestris
CTTCACCGCGGAGTTGGGGGGACCCAGCCCCATCCTTCCCTGCCCGAGCCAAGCTGCTGCGGGCTCTCTGCCGCCTTCCCCCACAGACGAAGGGAAACATGTCAAATAACGACCCCGGGGAGCCACGGCGGAGCATCCCAGGAGCAGCCTGGTTTGGGGTCTCTCGCTGGTTTTTCTCCATGCCCAGACAGCAATGCCACCTCTAAAGCCTTGCCTGCTCCCCAAAACCAAATCCCCTCTGAAAGCCAATCAGCAAAGAAATGCAATTTCAGCATTAATGTGCTGTTTACACCGAGCCCAGGAGCGATGGTTCGATAGTGTCCCCAAGCAGAAGCGAAGTGCTGCTAGAGCTGTCCCCTTCTCCCTTGCTCCGTGTGGTATCTTTATGATGATTTCATTTTTGTGTTAAATAAACTGTCAGCGGAGCGTGGGTCCACGCACTGCTTCAGCCACTGCTGCGCCAATTTAAACTTCTAATTTTCTGTTAAAAGCTCCCAGCATCTCCCCGCAAAGGTGTTTTCCACAGAGGTGGGAAGGGGGGTGTGGGACAGAAGCCCTGCCCATCCGCAGTAGGCAGGGGCTCACATGGAAATAATTTTATCTTAATCCCAGCCTGGAAAAACTCTCCTGCCTGCCCAGTTTCCGTCTCTCGTGGTTTCGGAGCTGGTTTGTGCCCCGGCGGCAGCATGGGGAGGGTCTCGCCCTGCGAAACAGGGTGGTGGTTGTGGGGTGACGGACCCTGCGTCCTTCGCTTAACCAGGAGACGTGTTTAACTGTGCTCTGTAGGTCACAAAATAAAGCTGAGAGGAAGGTTCTGTGTCTCTATTGCCCTGTCCCGTCCTCCTGCAGCAGCGTAGCTCCAGTGTCCCACAATAAATCCCCCCTCCCCGGGGGGGAATTTTTATGTGTATATATATATATATAGGGAAAATCGCTATAAACCCACTTTTAACCCTGAAGAGGGGTAACAGCCCTGGCCCTCAGTAGGACTGCATGTGCACGCAGCGGAGCGGGGCTCAGCCTGGCCAGAAGGGACTGGAAATCCAATACCTTTGGCCGAGGGAGGAGTAAGCATTAATTGAGCTGTATTAACGAGCCGGACACCGGAAGGCAAAAGC
>NW_010394071.1:7598-8638 GCF_000710305.1 Buceros rhinoceros silvestris
CCCTGGGATCCCGACCAGCATCGGGATGGGGACCCGACCAAACCCACCAGCTGGGAAAGCAGCAAAACCCCCGCCCTCCAAAAATCAAAACATATATATATATATACGCACTTTAAAAAAAGCCCAGGCGCTGTAATGAAAAAGCTGTATGTGGTTTGAAATCCCCGGCTCAGCTCATGCCAAAGGAATTTCCAGGCCTGGTTTAGATCTGATTCAGCAAAGCTTTTATAACGGCGTGGGGCGTGCGGTGGAGCCGGGGCCGCGGGAGCTGCCGGAGTGCGACAGCCCCTGCCCGGGCCAGGCTCTCCACGGGAGATGGTGGTGTGTGAGCTTGGGGCTGCTTGGAAAGCCTTGGTTTTTTTCCTCCTGCCTCAGTCCTGCATGTGTGTGGCATTTGTGGGTCTTGCCCCCCCTTCCGCACAAGGTACCAGCCCCGTGGGGTACAGGATGAGGCCCCCGGGGTGATCGTGCTCCCGCAGGTTTCACGGAACTGCTGGCTGGGGTGGAGGAACTTTCACTGTGAGCACAACCCTTTCTAGCCACCAGAGAATCCCCGCAGCAGGGTGGCTCCTCCGAGGAGCAGTCATGTCCCCAGCCCTGCTCTGCCACTGGCAGACCTCGCAGTTGGAGAAACCTCCCCAGGAGTGAGTAAGTCAGACAAAACAAAGGGGAAGGGCGAAAGCTGTGGTGTCCCAGTGCCCGGCACTGCAGATGGTGGTTTCTTGAGGCAGAAGTAGGAAAAAAATAAGCGGTGTGGCCAATTATCTCCCCCGTGAGTCACTCAGAGGGCTGGGAATTTTTTTTCCATGGCTAAGAGTTCCCAGAAATGGGTGAACCGTCTGTCTGGGGGTTTGTCTGTCTGGAGATGGGTGAAGCGAAGCCAGCCATGGGCTGGGGGCTCTGTGGGTCCCCCCAGCCTGAGAAAACCCTCAAGCTCTAAAGGCAAAAAGGGGTCTGGGGGTGTTCCCTGCAGCCGTCTCCAGGGATGTGACACTCCTTCAGCCCCTGACACTGGCTGCATTTATTTACTCATCAGTGTA
>NW_010394071.1:8987-11261 GCF_000710305.1 Buceros rhinoceros silvestris
ACATGGACCATCAGGGGCTTCAGAGTCGGAGCTGGGAAGCAAATTCTCTGTTGGGTGTTAGCGTCTCCGTATGGATTGTCTGCAACGAGCATCCCGCTCCATCCCTGCGTCCTGGACTGGGATCCCTCTCTCTGGGAGGGGTTATCTGGGGACAACAGCACAGCCCGGGGGGTTCCGCGGAGGGAGATGCCGCTGCTTTGATCGGGCCCATCAGGGGCTTCAGAGTCGGAGCTGGGAAGCAAATTCTCTGTTGGGTGTTAGCGTCTCCGTATGGATTGTCTGCAACGAGCATCCCGCTCCATCCCTGCGTCCTGGACTGGGATCCCTCTCTCTGGGAGGGGTTATCTGGGGACAACAGCACAGCCCGGGGGGTTCCGCGGAGGGAGATGCCGCTGCTTTGATCGGGCTCTTCAGAAGGTTGATTTGAAGCTTGTGAGCCTCTTCTGAAACACTTTTCAACCTAATTATTTTTCAAGATAAAAGGAAAGGAAAAAAAACCCCAAACCCTCCTCTTCACTCCTTGTTCTTAAGGTTAAGGCTCCAGCCAGCTTTGTGGGAAGAGGATGCCCCATGGCCAACGGCCCTGGCCACGGGCTGTGTCCAGCTTCCCCACAGCACCCGCCCAACCCATGCCTTACAGCTCCCGACTACGACTGCACGCTCCCCCGGCCTATCCCCCTTTCCTAATGACATTCCTTTTCCAGATTATCACGGAATAATTGCATTACGCACGACGGCACCAATCCAGCGTTAAAGAGCGCTTCTCCCAGACCACACAGCACCGAAGGTCCCGAGCTCCGGCGCGGTGGTGGTAATGGAGCTCACCACAAGCTCTCAGGAGAAGAGCTCTCACCGCTTCTGCTGATGCACTTATTTGCTTTGGGGTTTTGAATCTCTTCCGAAGAGGAGGGAGCATCCCCATCCCACCTCGCGCAGGAGCCGGCCCCCTCGGTACAGCCACAAGATCCTTTTGATTCGGAGCCAGGTCTTCGCTACCTTGATCCCCAATCCCTTTCAGCTGCCGCCACCGCCTCTGCCTCGCGGTTCGTTATCAAAGGCTGTCCTGAAACCCCGACAAACAGCAGCGTGTGCGGCGAGGCTCCCGGCCTCGCACAGAACCGCTCAGACATGCCGGCGAGATGAGCCCGAACCCAGCTGCCCTCTGCCTACCTAAGCCAGCGGTAACAGCCAGTCTGTCTCCCTGAGACTGAGCGCTTGCTCGCGCATCAGCAAACACCGTGCGGTGCGGTGCCACGGGGATGTCACCCCCGGTGCGTAGGAAGAACACGTCCCTCTGAACTGTACTCAGAGGTGGGGCCAGCACGTGGTGCTTGGAGCTGGTATATACTTGGGCTTGTCGGCATGGCAGGTGGATGAGCTGTTGTCACAAGCGTCACGACAAATGCCCTCCTGAGTCTGTATGTGCAAACCTGAAAAGGATCCAAGAACGAGCCTGCCTTCAAGCTCGGGCAAGGTCTGGATTCGGCCCCGTCCCTCCTGTTCCCATGTAAGGGGCTGAGCAAGGGCTGGGCCGTCCGTGGGGGCTCTGTGCCGAGGAGGATGCTTCTGCGGGGAAAAGCTCTTCCAGGCAGAGCAGAGGCAAATCCAGGCTTCCCAGCCCCTGTTGGAGATGGGAGGGGTTGGGGGGCTTGGGGATGGCCACAACGGCAAAAGCTGAGCTCAGGCTGCAGCTCTCCACCCCCAAAAAGCTGATGGTGTTGGGTGGAGAATGTACCATTTTAGTCTTGGCAGAGGAGAACAAATGGAAATGCATTAAGATTAAATAGTGTTACCCAGCTGAGTGGCCACGGAGCTCTCTGCAGAGCTGGGGATCTCAGTCTGCCTCTGCAGCTGGGGAAACTGAGGCAGGAGCAGGCAGGGACTTGGCCCAGATCACCCTGCAAACCCACCTTCTCCCGCTGCTGCTCATGTCTACCACTCGCCCTTTTAACTCTACCGGAGCCGTTTCACACCCTTGGGTCCCACTACAGCCAGCAGTGCCAAGTGGTAATGATTTATTATTATTATTATTACTCCTGCTATTGTTATTGCTGCCGAGATAATCCCCTGTCAGAATACAAATGTGCCTCCCCTTCCAGTGCGAGAGTGTCCTGCTTAATGATGTTGTTTTCCTCTCACTGGTACCTTCAGCTCTGACATATCGAACGTTAATGGCACCGGGAGAGCTCTGGCTGCTCCGCTTCTTCAGCAGACGGGTCATTATACCATCAGCCAGCCCGGTACGAGCGCCGCCCTTCCCCACTCCCTCCGCAA
>NW_010394071.1:11380-11822 GCF_000710305.1 Buceros rhinoceros silvestris
GCCCTCCTCCCTCCGTAAGACTTGCCTCTCCTCGATTAAATTAGCCGCACGCTGAACGGCTTGTTTCCGCGGGAGGGATGGATGCGTCCATTATCGCCTAGTCCCTCAGAAAAGGATGGGGAGTGGGGGAAAGACAACGTGGCCCAGGATAATTGAATGAAAATTTAATGAGCACTTGCGAGAATACGTTAAGAGAAATGCCAATCGATAGCAAACTGATTTCCCGTTTTTAACACCAAATGGACTCGCGCTGGAGAAGTCGTTCTCCTCCGCCCGCGGCTGAAGTACCAGGAAGGGCTGAGGCAACCAGACGGTGCTGCGCATCGCATCGGGCTCAGCGGCAGGATTCCATCGTTAACGCGCTGTTAATCGTTTGGCAAACGAACAGCCGGCCTGGGCGGCCTCTTACTGCGGCCGGGGCGGGGCGGGGGGCCATCGCGGG
>NW_010394071.1:11983-12618 GCF_000710305.1 Buceros rhinoceros silvestris
AACACAGATGGCTGCCGGTACCACCCACCTTTAGTTAACTGTTTGGCACTAATCAGCTGGTTAAGCGGTGGGTTTGGAAAGCCGGACCCACGCGGCCATCCCACAGCGTGGATGCAGATGGTCTCTCCACCTCTGAAGCTCTCGCGTGAGTATCTTGGTGCAGGGTCCGGTCCCTCCGTGCCACCCACACCTCCCACACCAGAGAGTCCGTGGAGGGATGGCCTTTCCGATGTTGGAACTGCCTCCTGGGCTGACCTCGGAGACAGCCCAGAGTGACATTTCTCAGAGGACCACCGAAGAGCAGTGCCGTCCCAGCCAGGTTTTCCCAAGGCACCTTGGCTCCCCCAGCCTGAATTTTCCTGGGACCTCAAAGGCTCGTCGGCAGCCGAGTCCTTGACAAAAACAGGATGCTTTTGCTCCTGGGTGGTGCTCGCATCCATGGAGCAGCTCCAGATTCAGCCCTGGGGCTAAATTCTCCCTAAAATGGGTCAATAAAATAAATCTACCTGGAAAAAGGGGGACTTGCAGAGCTCTGCCCACTGCCACTGGAAAGGGCTTTGCATCCTCTTGATGAAAAAGCAGGAGGCTGCACAGAACTGGCACTTTATTCAGCTGGTGCGTGGGGCTCTCGGTAA
>NW_010394071.1:12710-13113 GCF_000710305.1 Buceros rhinoceros silvestris
GGGCTTCTGGTAAGCGGCAGAGGCATCCCCCCCCCAGCCCCACCTGCAGCAGGACACACGCCATGGCTGATCATTCCTCAAATCAAGACCCTGCAAACTCCGGCCGCTTTCCCGCTGTTTATGACCATCTTTCCGAAAAGAAAGGATTTAACCAGCCGTCCTGACCCCAGCAGGAACCAGGTTGCCCCACGGCCACGAGGAGTGTCCCCGCGTCCCCACATGACCCTGGAGCACCGCGGGTCGTCCTTTCGGACGCGCCGATGCTCTCATGTGCACGTCCACCCTGCCCAACCTCCAGACCACAAGGACCTGAGGTCGCTGTGCCCCAGGAAGCTCTGGTTTCACCCCAGACACCACAAGCAGGCAGGATCGGGGGGGGCCCCCCCCCAACCCCACCCCGCGC
>NW_010394071.1:13708-15129 GCF_000710305.1 Buceros rhinoceros silvestris
CCCAAGCCGCCACGGTTGACAAAACCCTTGTGCGACGTGTGGCTTTGGTGGGGTTAAAATCTCCCTCTCGCTGGGGAAAAAAAAGGAAACCTAAAGCGAATTTTTGGACCAAAGCGTTTGGGAATCGAAGCCGAAAAGCTTCCAGCGTCGGTCTGCAAAGGGCTTTTCCGCTCCCAGGCGATGCTCTGGGGTTTTGCCGTCGTGATTTTGAAACTTTCTGGAATTTGTCGGGTTTTGTTTCTGCTTGCTGGGAAAGGTCACGGCTGCCCGGGCAGGGAGGGAGAGCCCTGCTTTGCGCCACAGCCCTTCGCTCCCAGCCTGCCCTCTCGCTGGGGAGCCCGGCCGCCCCAGCTCGCCCGCCGCCGAGGCGCGGGGCAGTTGTTTCTGCTTGCTGGGAAAGGTCACGGCTGCCCGGGCAGGGAGGGAGAGCCCTGCTTTGCGCCACAGCCCTTCGCTCCCAGCCTGCCCTCTCGCTGGGGAGCCCGGCCGCCCCAGCTCGCCCGCCGCCGAGGCGTGGGGCAGAGGCAACCCGAGATGGGGGCATCTGGAGATCGCTCCGCGAACAAAACCTGCCAGCGAAGGCCAGAGCGAGCACGATAAAATAAATCCGAGGTGGTCCTTCCAGAGCTGCCTGGCTGAGCGCGTTCCCGGTCCTGACTCCAGCGTTTCCCCTCCGTTCCGCACACAACGGGCCTTTTGTTAAATTTCACATCCTGAAAGAATTTAATAGCATTTTTATTTTTAATCCATCACATGTGTTTTGTTTGGACTAATCTGACGGGGCTGCGCTCACAGGCAGGTCTTTTCCAACATCACTAAATTTCTCATGACTTAACCTGTTGACAAGGACGGGACGTGTTGGGCCCTCGTTACACAAGCATCGTTAGGCACACGCAGACCCCGCCGCTCCTCCGCAGCCCGGGCAGCAGATGGGGTGGTCAGGGCTTTTTGCTGAGGACAAGAGGAGAAGTGGAGCAGGGTGGGGGAATGCCATCCCTACTCTTTCTCAGAGGGGACTCCAGGGCCGCCTGGCATAGCCCTGCGCTCCTGCGAACCAGACCGGCTTGCACGGTAGCCTGTAAAAATGTTTTTTTGCTGGGGAGGAACCGGCATTCCCCGTTCCCAAGGATTGAACTTGGGACTATGGGGAGCAGCAGCACTAACATCCCTTCAGCCCCTCCACCGGCAGCCAAGGGCCACTACGTGCCACTACGTGGCCATTCATCACGGGCTTAACTTTAAGCCTGGGCTGAAGACTGTCTTCACTCAGAAAAGCATCTGCTCCTGAGGTGACGGGTCCTCGGGTCCTGTCGCTTCTCCCCCGGGCTTGGGCAGGAGGAAGACAGGGGCGCTGGGCTGCGCAGCAGCCGGGAATTGGATCAGCGGGGATATAAACGGGCCCGGGAGCCCATGTGGGGGCC
>NW_010394071.1:15141-18287 GCF_000710305.1 Buceros rhinoceros silvestris
AAAGGCGGGGGCGTGGGCCGCGCCGCCAGCCGTGAATTGCATCAGCGGGGATATAAACGGGCCCGGGAGCCTCTGTGGGCGCCCAGCCTGCCTTCAGGCTCACGCGCGCCGCAGATGCGCCTTTGAGCACATCTGGATCCTCTAATAGTTTGGGCCGTGAAGAAAACGCGCCGGCGCGAGCTGACACCCCCGTGAAGCGCCTTTGTGCGATCCCTCAGAAGTGCCGGGTTCCCAGTCTGCGGATTGCTGCTCTAATGAGCTCCAGGCTTTGTTTTGAACAGCAGATACGTCGCAGTTTGCTGCTCCAGAAGACGTCCCTCTCCCCTCGCTCGTCTCCGAGCGGGAAGCGGGGAGCGTGTAAGCAGGCAGGGCTTGGGGATCCCTGCCTTGCCGGGACCGAGGGCTGCCCGCCCCGGCGAGCCAGCGGCCCCAGACCAAGGCTGGGTGGCAGCTTTCAAGGGACAATAGCACAGCGAGAAATCCCACTTCAGACGCTCCTTGCTCAAGAGAAGCCCGGCCAAGAAACCAGCAGCAAGGCTTGTTTTATCGCTGTAGGACTCATCTGTCAGCCCCCGGCACGGCCGCAGCCAGGATGTGCAAGTGCCCCTTGGATCGCTTCTGCCTGCCGGACTCTCTGGGGGCTTGATTTGAGCTGGGAGCATTTAAGGGGCACCAGATTGTCCTGGGAGCATTGTTTCTACAGGCAGGTGGTCATCTGGTTTAAATCCAAGAGAGGAAACCTGGGTATTGGAGCACATCGCCTCCCGGGCAGGCAGCCGGCTGCTGATCGAGGCTGCGAACGGCGCGGGTGCACGTTATAAAGATCCGTTTTTTTATCTGCTCAGTGACAAACAAAGGGATTTTCCTCCTCCCTGTGGCTGACTGCAGCCTGGGGTGGTGCGTGCCCTGGCCACAGGAGGACATGGCTCTGCAGGAGCTCGTGGGACTTGGTGGCTGGTTGGGTTTTGGAGCATCCTGGTGAGCTGCCATCTCCAGCTACCACGGTCTGGAGGTCTCTGAAGCTTTGGTTTGGTTAAAATATGAAACCAAAGGCAGAACAACTCCCACATGCTGAGATTTGGGCTGTAACCTGAGGCAGGCTCTGGGACACCTTCTTTTCCAAAGACATCAGACCTGCTGAGGGCCAACAGAGGCCATCAGCGCTCCTGAGAACGTGCCTGCTGGAGGGGCAGCAGGACGTGTCCCCACTGGCAAGGGACAAGCGATAGGGGCTTTTCCCACTTACCAGCCATTAAACAGAGCGGCTCCACGAGCCTTTCGGGAGGTGTCAAGGACGAGCGCCTTCACCCGGAGGTCTGGCAGCGGGCACCTGGGGACAGCCACAAAATGCTCAAGCAATTCGTGCCAAACCACTGCACTCCCCTCATTAAATCAACATCTGCCCCTGGCATGGCGGGGCTGTGAGACCGCCCCGTAGATCAGCTCACGGATGGGTTCTGATTTGGTTTATTTTTTTTATACTGGAGTCATAATTAACTATCCGACAAATCCAGGCTTTGTCGCAGATTTGCGATAAAGCCCCAAACCAGAGGAAAATTCTGTGCTGGGTGGAGTCCAAGGGTGCCGCGTTGCTCATGGATCATGTTCAACTAATAGATTTATTTTGTCGCCGGGTATGGATCCCTTCGAGCTGGCTCCCAGGCTGGGGCAGCCCAAACGCCAGCCGCTCCCTGAGAATAAACCTGGCTGGATAAACTGTGAAAAACCGGGAGACAGACATCCCATTCACCAGCTCTCCTGGAAAAGTCGTGGGGATGAAAGCCGTTGCCAAAGCCACTGCAGCAACGGCATCTCCCTCTGGCACACTGGTGTGGGCAAGGATAAGCTCAGGGGTGGGGGCTGCACCAGGGAGGGGCCGGGCGCAGCGCGGCTCAGTGGGGCTGTCGGTTTGCTGCGTGGCCGTGGGAAACCTCTTACCGTGGTGCTGGTCACAATGGCGGAATGTCCCGGCGCGGTGCTTTGGCCTCCTGCCCTAGGAAAGGGCAGCAGCGCTTCTGCACCCGGAGTTTTGAGGATAAACTGAGGCTTTGTGTGTAAAAGCTGAGCTTAGGATGGGGAGAAAAGGGAATGAAGAAGTGCTGGTGCAAAACAGAGAGGGGACTGAGGCTGCTTTGTGCCCTGGTTCGTGCTGGGGACGTGATGCTGGGAACATACTGGGAGCGCGTTGGAGAGAGATGGGTTGTGCTGCTGGGGGACAAAACGCTGCTCCGCCCTGTGCCTGCTTGGCAAAGGAGAGCTCCCCGCCATGCACCCATGCACGGCCGTGCCCATGCACCCCCCAGGCCCAGCCCGGCACGCCAGCACCCACCTCTGACCAGCACAGTGACCCTGTGCTTGCTTTTTGCAGGGTGATTTTCCACTTTAAACCACTTTCTCAGCCCAGATCCCAAACTGCTGCAGATCCAGGCCTGGCCTAACCTAACCTTCAGCTAAACCGGCTCAGCCAGCCTGATTTAATTTAACATTCTGAGGAGGGAAAGGGTCTCTTCTGTACAAGTCCAGCGCTGCCCCAGTCCACCCACCCTGGGCAGGAAGGGCCATGTGGGGCAGGGAGGGACGCGGTCCGGGGTAGGATGCTGCCAGGGATGCTGCGCTCCATCGCTCACCG
The DNA here is from genome assembly GCF_000710305.1 of Buceros rhinoceros silvestris. Taxonomy (NCBI): domain Eukaryota; kingdom Metazoa; phylum Chordata; class Aves; order Bucerotiformes; family Bucerotidae; genus Buceros; species Buceros rhinoceros. Next base: position 17,771 of record NW_010394071.1, read on the forward strand.
TCGCGGTCCTCTGTCGTATTTAAAATAATTAATAACTTCCTCGCCCAGGGAGAAGCAACCCCAAAGGCATCCGACCCGCTGCTGCCGGAAAATCCCCGTCCCGCGAGCGGAGCCCGCTCAGGTGCAGCCTCGGTGGCGGAGCATCCCGTGGAGGAAGTATGGGATCCAGATGCCAGGAGCAGCGTTTGGTTCGCTTTAAATATAAGGCGTATGAAAAGGTCCAGGCAGAGACTATTTATTGATTTTAATGAAAATAATATGTTGCCTTGAATGAGGATGTTAATTAAAAGGCACCCGCTGCCGTTTATCGCTGCCTGAGCCTCTGGAAGCAGTAAAGAGGGAAGCGAGCCGTGCAGCTCATGCCAAATCCTCCCCGCGGGGAAGGTGGATGGTGCCGGCAGCGGGGTGCGGGGCTGGAGTGTTCCCGCTCCTCTCTGCAGCTCTGAAAACAAACTCTCGTGAAAGCCGGGCCTGGCGGGCGATGCTGCTGGAAAAGGGGGGCTGAACGTGGCGGTGC
>NW_010394071.1:18493-20064 GCF_000710305.1 Buceros rhinoceros silvestris
GCACGGCTGTGGGCAAATCCCGCCCCAGCTCCCCCATTTACTTAATAATTTCACACAATAGCATCCATTATATAGATAGATCTTTTTGTTTTTCTTCTCCTTGTTACGCTTGAGACCACTACGCAGACAAAGAGGCACCGTGCGCATAAAAACTTGCTACATCTTGCCTGGAGGCAGCAAATTTAAAAGCAAAATTGAATTCTTAAGGCCCCATGGAAAGTCACCGAACCTGCCATGCAAGGTCTGCTGGCACGAAGGCAGCGACGCTAAATAAAAACCCCTGGGTGAACGCTGGATTTTTCTGATATGGATCCAGCACGCAAAGGCACCGGGCTCAGGAGCAAGGCAGAGCTTCTGAGGTCATTTATTGCCTGGAAAAGAAAGATGATGCGGGCTTGTGAAGCATCCCGCTCGCTGGCTGGTGGCTTCCCCGGTGCGCCGGGGTTTCTGCTCATCGCCCGTTTCTGACCCCGCCAAATCCTCTGGGTGGTTTGGGGGGTGGAAGATGGTTTTTCCCCTCAGACCTCAGCACCCCTTGAGCACTGCCCTCGCCGTTCTCCTCCAAAGCCGCTTTCTAATGAACGGTGGCGGGTCAAACCCCGCTCTCATTGCGAGACACAGAGTCCGCTCCCATCCCTCAAGGAGCTTTGGTTTCCTTTCAGCTCGGCTTCTCCCCCATCTCGTACAACCCACTTTGGCACTCAAAAACCTCACCTTCCACCGCGGGAAGGGGGCATTGGAGCGCAGATCTGGGCTCTTTGGCTGCCCAGAAGGGCTCACCCCCAGCACTCTCCAGGAAGGTGGCCTGAAGCTGAGGACTGTGGACATTTATGGGACCTATAGGGAAAACACACGGGGTTGCTTTATTAAGCAATAATCTATTAAGAGTTTCTGTGGGCTTTGGCCTACTTAATACAGAGCTTGGGGCTAAAAGCAATGTCAAAGCCAAGATCAACCCATTACTGGAGGTAATTCCTACAATTTTCTATTAGATTACTGGGATGAGAAGTTCAGAAGCCTTCTAGAGGCTTTTGAAGTATCTGAGGTTTTTTCTGCTCTCCCTTTCGACGGTAACTCTTGTGCAGCCCGTCCATGGCCGCTCTCTTCTGGGGGTACCCTGTGTTTCCCCCCGTGAATGGGTCAGATGGGGGCAGGCGGGGACGTGCCCAACGTGCCCGTGCAGAGGTGGAGCCCCGGGGTCTGAGTGTGCATGGTGCTCAGGGGACTTTGCAGCCAACAATTAGACATGTTTACTCATGTATTTGCCAAAGGCGCCTCCCCGAGCTCCCAGTAAACAGCATCAAGATCCACCTCTGCTCTACAGGGACCTTCTGGGGCAGATCCTGACCTCCCCGAGGCTCATGGCGGGGACAGCCACATTACCCCGGCCCGTGGCAGCAGGATGCCCGGGGCTTGCCCATCAGATGGTGGCAAGTTTGCGTAGATGGGAAAGAAAGAGCGAGCGCAGCCGTTCACCTGTATCGACCCTGTTTCTTGCCAGGCTCAACCACATCAAACAGCCCGTGCGGATTACTCAAAATTCGAGTCAAGCTGCCTGCAGTGGCGGGGTT
>NW_010394071.1:20141-20691 GCF_000710305.1 Buceros rhinoceros silvestris
GTGCCGGGCTTCGCAGGGCCGGTCTCGCAGCCTGCCCGTGGGCACGCCGAGAAACAAACGCATTGAAAAGCTTGGTTCGAAAACAGCTTGGGTTTGGGGTTTTTTCTCCTTTTTTTTCATTTTTTCCCCTGGGTCTGCAAGCCAAGGGTGAGTCATCTCCCAGCTCTCCTCAATGAGAGATCTAAAGCACTTTAAAAAAAAAGAAAAAAAGAAAAAGAAAGACAAACCAAAACACGTCTGTTGTTTTAATCCCGGCTGGGTTTCACAAGACATAGCTGGTCTGGGCTGTGATGCAACCGGGTCTCTTCTGCCAAGTCACACACGCCAATTTTTATGTTGCTTCCGAGATCCTCTACCAGGCTGGCAAAGCTGCTCTACGTGCACCCCCGGAGCCCCCGGGGACCCCTCTCTGGGAGCCCATACCACCGCCTGATCAGCAGAGCTCCTTGCTTGAGTTTGCTCCTCTCTGGCATGGATCAGGCAGTTTATAAATCTATATTTAAACAAGCAGCCATTGCAGCCCGCTGCCCAGCAAGGTGATGGTGCTGCT